>NC_135817.1:103948-403948 GCF_964213995.1 Mustelus asterias | reverse complement strand
TACCTTTCAATCAACTCTTTTGTCTAGGTCTGAGCAGCTCCCCCCTTCCTTCATTATAGTTTCCTCACCCCCCTGTTCTAAAGCCACCACCCAGTAAGATCCCAACAGTCCTCTCAGTCGCTGGAGTTCGCAATCACCGTGGTGTGGGAGGAACATCCATTTTCACATGATCCCTAACATTAAGCCCGGACTGTCGCATTGCTAAATTTATTAAACAGATCAAAGGAACCTGTTGAGGGGGGAGCTGGGTAGTGGTTGCTGGGAGGAAGCACGCTGTTCCCAATGGGCTGGTCAGTGACAAACACAGACCTCCCATCCATTGTCAGTGTCTGTGTATCACCCTCGTGTATAACCCACTACCTCCATCTGCTTTTCTGACTCATTATCAAGACCACACCAGCACTGAAAATCTCCTACTGTCCTATTCTCCCATTCACCACTCCCCATGTCAACACACTCTACCTGCTCACTTGAGGATTGGTGTTGTTTTTACATTAATTATCAGCAATGAAGCTTACACTTCATCAGTCGTCTCTCCCACCTGTCTGTCTCTTTCGCTCTCCGCCCAGATCCATAGCTATCCAGTACCCCATCTCTGCTCTTGTCTCTCCTGCTCTCGATAATCTGTCCTCGGCACTGTTTCTCTATCTCAGGATGAATGTGGATTGAAATGCACTCTGTGATCACTTTCTGTCTGAACGTTTATAATAATGACTTGTTGCGGGTCATGTTTTAAAATTCAGAATCAAAAGAGAAAGAATGAAAGAGAAACAGAGAGAGAGAAAGAAAGCAGGAGAATCCACAATCTCATCCTGAAGTGGCTGCTGCACATTTTATTGCTCCATTGAATTCAGCCAGTTGAAAGAAATTCTGGAATTAAACAGGTTCAAAAGGGTTCCTGAGAATAGGCCTTGAATCGAGGCGTAGTCGCAGGGGTTGCATTAAAGCTCTGAGACAAAGAACAAGTTTCCCTTCCTTAGTCAAACAGAACAATCATCTCAATCCACATTCACAAATTCCACAGCCCTGTCTGGAAACACAAATGACACTCTGTGACTAAGAATAGGCCTTTATCCAGGCCCAGGAATTTTAATTTTATTTCCCTACTCCCGCCCTAATTATATATATTTACAGTGCTATAAAAACAATCCGAAATGTGTGAGTGATAGAATCATAGAATCCTACAGTGCAGAAGGAGGAGGCCATGCAGCCTATCGAGTCTGCACTGACCATAATCCCACTCGGGTCCTATCGCCATCAACCCATACTTTTTCCCTAGCTAGTCTGTGAGACACAAAGGGGCAATTTACCATGGCCAATTCATCTAATTTGCAGATCTTTAGACTGTGGGAGGAAAGGGGACCACCCGGAGGAAACCCTTGCAGACACGGGGAGAATGTGCAAACTCCACACTGACAGTGCCGCAAGCCAGGAATCAAACTCTATAATCTATAATTCTACGATTCTCCCATCGACTCTGTGCTGAAATGAGTGATGAAGTATTCTTGTCACACTGTTTACAATGAGAAGAAATCATCACGGTCTTTGTGGAAATATTTTGTTGATTAAAGGTATAAAGACACATAAAGAGAGTTGTAGAGAGCGACAGAGAGAGAACTGCTGGCGGGAGATAGACAGATATGTGGAGAAAGTCTGAGTGTATGAGAGAGAAATATTGAATGAGTCCGAATTGGAGAGCAGTTCAGAGATACTGGAAGAAAGCTGGAAACAGAGAGGAAGAGACGTGCGAGGTATAGATAAAGGAAGAAAAAGGGAAGACTCAGACAGCGGGAGCGCAGAATGGAAAGAGCGGCAGACACTGGAATCAATCAGCTGAAAAGAAACTGTGTGGCGAGACAGGATGAGGACGGAATTTTGAGGGGGATAGTTAAATGTTGTCTTTGAACTTTCGAAAACTGAATTGCAGTCATCGATGAGAATTTTGTTTTTTAACAGCCAACTTCATCACTGTGGATGAATTATTATTTTGGCATTATAATAAACTTTTACTCAGCTTTATGATCACAGGGTTATAATTTTCGCTTTGTCACGCACGAAGTGGTTAAAATGATTCTGACTAATAGCAATGCCAGTCTATTTTAATCCCAGGGTTCTGAACGCCAGGAAAATTCCCATAATCTAACAGGAACTGGTACACCCAAGGAACTGAAATTAAAATTGGAAGTAAACCTCGATACGTGTAAGAAACACACGACAGCTAACGTGGGTGAAGCCTATGCAGCAAACCTCAGTCCATCCATTCTCCTTTGGAGACAAATTCTCGTCTAAGGATTCTGAATCACATTGCAGTTTTAAATTTCTCGAGAAAAGGGAGAGGGAAAATAATTTTCCGAAACACAGGAAAGTGTTTAAAGTAAATCATGCAACAAGAGCCCATATCGACCCCTCAAATACACAGTCTTTCAGCAAGATCCAAATACTAAAATAATTAATCTTATCACTCATTCATTCGCTCCCCCTCAGAGAATACAATTAAACCTCGATGGCAGTAATAACCAAACAATTCACCCGGGTGAAGCCTGTTGAACAGAACTCAGTAAGAAGTCTCACAACACCAGGTTAAAGTCCAACAGGTTTATTTGGTAGCAAATACCATAAGCTTTCGGAGCAATGTTCCTTCGTCAGATGGAGTGGTCTCTGTTCTCAAACGGGGCACAGACATAGAAATCAAGTTACAGAATACTGATTAGAATGCAAATCTCTACAGCCAGCCAGGTCTTAAATGTACAGACAATGTGGGTGGAGGGAGCATTCAACACAGGTTAAAGAGATGGGTATTGTCTCCAGACAGTACAGCTTGTGAAATTGTGCAAGTCCAGGAGGCAAGCTGTGGGGGTTACTGATAATGTGACATAAATCCAACATCCCGGTTTAGACCGTCCTCATGTGTGCGGAACTTGGCTATCAGTTTCTGTTCAGTGACTCTGCACTGTCGTGTGTCGTGAAGGCCACCTTGGAGAATGCTTACCTGAAGATCCAAGGCTGAATGCCCGTGACTGCTGAAGTGCTCCCCCACAGGAAGAGAACAGTCTTGCCTGGTGATTGTCGAGCGGTGTTCATTCATCCGTTGTCGTAGCGTCTGCATGGTTTCCCCAATGTACCATGCCTCGGGACATCCTTTCTTGCAGCGTATCAGGTAGACAACGTTGGCCGAGTTGCAAGAGTAGGTACCGTGTACCTGGTAGATGGTGTTCTCACGTGAGATGATGGCATCCATGTTGATGATCCGGCACGTCTTGCAGAGGTTGCTGTGGCAGGGTTGTGTGGTGTCGTGGTCACTGTTCTCCTGAAGGCTGGGTAGTTTGCTGCGGACAATGGTCTGTTTGAGGTTGCGTGGTTGTTTGAAGGCAAGAATGGGGGTGTGGGGATGGCCTTGGCGAGATGTTCGTCTTCATCAATGACATGTTGAAGGCTCCGGAGGAGATGCCGTAGCTTCTCTGCTCCGGGGAAGTACTGGATGACGAAGGGTAATTCTAATCAGTATTCTGTAATTTGATTTCTGTGTCTGTGCCCTGTTTGAGAACAGAGACCACTCCATCTGACGAAGGAGCATTGCTCCGAAAGCTTATGGTATTTGCTACCAAATAAACCTGTTGGACTTTAACCTGGTGTTGTGAGACTTCTTACTGTGCTTACCCCAGTCCAACGCCGGCATCTCCACATCAGAACAGAACTCAGTCAGTCCTCTGTCTTGAAGAAGCTCCTCTCTCTTGGCCTGGTGAAAAGCATTACCCATTTTGAATCTTACAAACCTTCCAGTTTTCAAAATCCAAATTCTTCGGGAGAAAAGACAACTAAGTGAATTAAAATGGCAAAAGCAAGGAAAGTTACCAAGATAAAACACACAAAATAGCAAGCCAAGAGTTCAGCATATACACTGAATTCAATCGTTCAGCAACAAGCCAAAACACACACATAACAGGTTATAAAAAACACAAAGAAATCTCCATCTCTCCATCCCTGATGTATTACAATCGAAGTGGAATGATTGGAGAGATAGAGAGAGCGGACAAAGCTGCACTTATGTCATGAATAAAATAAATTAATGTGGCTGCTGTAGGTTTTATTTAACCATTAATCTCATCTGCTGGAAAACAGGAACTGTGCCGGAATGAAACAAATACAAAAGGCATCCTGAAAGGACTAATTTTAGGAATTGTCAGAAAGGCTGCCTGTACATCTGGCAGAACGAGCAGTTTACTCCCCACCCCAGTGAAACAGAACAATTTTCGCCAGCCCCAAAACCTCCCAGACACGGCCAGAAGGAGCGAGAGGGAAAAGGGATACGCTTGCTGTCCGTTGCATCCTCCCCTCATACACCCCACCCCAATAAAATAACAACAAATCACATTGGATTTGTATTTTATATTTATCGCAAAATGAGGCATTAAAAAATTGATGGAGAGAGAAAAAAAATTGGAGTGACAAAGGCAGGGACTTTGAAATACCCTCAAACTCCAACCCATCACCCAAAAAAACACAAACAAGACTCTGTGATTTCGAACAAGCCTTTACAAAGGCCAGGGATTTTTAATTGAACAATCCCGAGTGCTTTAGTCAGTGAACTGGTTTGATTTTCAATTTATGTGGTTACAAGTTGCAGGTGAGGAAAGACTGCTGGATATTGATGCAGAGCAGCATCCCGTGGGCAGCAATGTGACCATGTTCGGAGATGATAAGGGAGAGACATCCCATTCCCCAGCCTCATGCTTGGTCTAATCCATACCCTCCCCCAGCCCCTGAGCGCCACGTGTATTCTAATTCTGGATACATATCCCTTCAGCCAAATAAGTAGACACTCTACACTCTTTTAACTGGGAGCAAGCTGTGCCCATTCCTTTGCGAGACTTCCAAAAATCAGCCTCTCAGCATTCATCAATGTTTTTATGTATTCAGGAATTTACACACTCATGTTTTTTTTTTACTTTTGTTTATGCAAGCCAGGAATACCAAAGGGCTGGGAGTGAGGCTTTTCTCGAGAGATGGGGTGTTTAGTACTGACCCCTCACTGGAGACCTTCAGATCCTGTGCCCCTTCTGTTGTGAAGTTGTTGTATTAATTATGTGAAGAATGTTAAATGCTAGAGGTGAAATAACAGTTTGCGTCCCTTTAAAAGCTGGTTTTATGTTAGTCCCTTTAAAAGCTGGTTTTATTGAATGCTGAGATGTTCGAAATGCAGCGTACACACAGACAGCACACAGTTGCAACATTTGTTTCAGAGATCAAAAGGGTTGCACTCGTAACCGCCTTTGCCGGTTTTTGCATTTTGTTAGCCTATGAGTTTAAAGAAGACACTCAGCTAACGAGAACCTATCAGATTTGAATTTGCAATGGTTATCAACCTCAGGCCAACCCGAATACAGGAATGTTAATAGGTCATAAGAATTATAAAAGGGGAACTCAACTGCCTTGAGGGCAGTTGCAGCACGGGTGCGGCAGGAGTTCAACAAGTATCAGGGCCAGAAAAACTGAAGCAGGTAAAGGCAGTTAGATCAACTGGAGCAATTGATTCATAACCCCGTCAGCATTGGATACGTTTTAAGATAAATCCTCCTCTAACCAGCAAAAAGCAACAAATCAGGCAACGCTTACAGACAGTGGACAACTACCAGTGCTCTGCAACATCTTCCGAAAGGTATCAAGCCTGGATAAAAAGTAGAAAGACCTTACAGACAGCGGACAACGAGGGAAGAACTGCAATTTTATTTCGAAGCCATCAGTCCTGGTTAAAGAAGCCACGATTCTGCAATTACTGTTTTGGTACTGAATGGTCCTTGTCTTTAGTTGAACGACATTTCAGTCGAACTATCCTTTAATTAAAATGTTACTGGATTAGATAATGTTCCTTTTTGTTTGAAAAAACTAATTTGTTAATTATTCGTTTCAGTGAGTGTCATGTCTTTATATTAATGAACCTCTAAACGTTAATGTAGAACAGTGAAAACCTTCCCAAAACCTTTTGCCAGATTACAAAACAGGGTAAAGTGGATTAACCTCTGCATCGTAGCAGATTGGGGGATAGTCCGGGAGTTGAAGAGTCCAAGATCCCCATGTCCTGGATCTGAACAGTCTTAAATATTTAAATCAGCTGAAAAGGACATAGAAGACTTTTCAATCGCGCATGAGAAATTGACTGCACAGATGAAATGGCAATAAGAGGTGTGGGTAATACTAATTCAGGCGAATCTGTTTGGCAGGGCGACTGAGGTGTTTGCAGGAGGAGTCAGAAGAGTATGAAGAAGTAGCTAAGGCTGTTTTGAGCGTTTCCGAATGGGTACCAGAACCATATAGTTCAGAAATGTGAGGAAGGAATCAGGTCAGACATACATTGAGTTTGAAAGAATTAAGCAAGCAACTTCGATATGTGGGTGAGAGCACGAAAGTTGGAAAGGACATATGAGGCCCTTAAAGATATTATTCAGTTGGAGGAATTTAAAAACTCGCCCTCAGAAGTGCTAAGAACTAACGTTGTGGAACAGAAAGATAAGACAGCGAGAAAAGCTCCAGAGCCGGCGGAGTAATACACATTTGTGCATAAATTGAAATGTGCTTTCTGATAGCAATTCTAGTCTGTGAGGGATAGAAATTGAGAAAGAGGGAAATCCTTCAATTAAAAATAAAATGCAGATCACGCTAGGAGCAGTTTACCACCTGTGAAAAAGACACTCAGGACTATGAAAAGGGGTGAAAGATTTCATGTGCTTTCACTGTGATAAGGTGGGACACAGTAAGTTACAGTGCTGGGGGCATAAGCAAGACACTGGTAAAAGGGAAGTGGTAAAAGGGAAGTGGTAAAAGGGAAGTGGTAAAAGAGGCTCAACAAGTGGGATTAGTTGAGGCAGTCAAAGAAATCCCAAGACAAGTCGAGAAGCTGGGGGAGAGTGCACAGCCTAGACAGAGGCTGGATGACCAGGTAGAGCCCAGATCATTTCAAAGGCCTCACCTGTGTGGGTAAGGTTTACTCAAGTAGAGCGGCGGGAGGGGCGGGGGTTCGGAGGTAGGGGTAGGTAACAAGGTCCCACAGCCATAAGTTAAAACAGGAAATAAGAACAAAAGAGAAAGATGAAGGAGCTCAGGTCCAGTTAAATGACAATCTGTTTGATGAGATGATAAGGGGAGAACATAAACAGGTGTTCATTTCTGAACGATTAAGGGAGTTACAACAGACTGATGAGACGATAAAGGATTGGTATCATGAAGCCTACTCGGAAAAGGGATCAGAATGTGTTCCAGAATGCTATTACCTCAAGGATGACATTTTAAGGCGGAAATGGAGACCTTGGCAAGTCAGTGCAGATGAGGGATGTGCGGAGGTTCATCAGATTGTGTTGCCGGAGAGACAGAATGCAGACTGCAAATATGATTCGTACGACAAAAAATACCTGTAGGACGTCATCCAGGAGTGAGAAAGACTCAGGCTAAGATACAGAAGCATTTTTATTGGCCTGAATAACATAAAGATGTGGTGGAATTATGCCGTACCTGTCATATGTTTCAGATGGTAGGACAACCACAAGCGGTGATAAAGACTTTGATACCAATTCCCGCATTCGAAGAACAGTTTACACGTGTTATGATTGATTATGTCGGTCCCATCCGTAAAAAAAGAGGGAATCACTATTTGCCAACCATAATTGATGTGTCCACTTGGATTCCCGAAGCAATTCCTTTTTGAATTTACAAGGCAACATTGGTGAAGGAGTTAACTGCTTTCTGTACTCCATATGGATCACCCAGGGAGATTTATACAGACCAATGGTCCAATTTTACTGACGAAACCTCCGTAAAGTAAATAAAAATCTCTCCTGTGTTCGGTATGCAACCAGTACAAAAACACTGGATGATTGGCAAATTAAACGAAGTTCCAGCCTTGGCCTCTCTTTCATTCTAGGTGCTTGTGGAGTGCTCGAATGAAATATCCTCTGAAAAGTTTCTGTCTTTACTGTTTGAATTAACTTTTCCCCACACTGGGCACGTTTACTATTTATAATTCCGCTCTCAGATCCACCCCACACCCCCATGATACTTAAATAAAGGATGCAAGTTGCTATTAATGCAATTCTACACAGCACGATCCCACTGCCTGTGCCAAAATGTAGGAGGGCACCCCAGAATCTGTACTTTTCCTCTACCTCTGAAGAGCCCCTCAGAAGCCCAGCACTTTCTGTTCAACCCTCTTTTCATTTTTTTCACGATATCTCTCTGGCTATGCCCCAATCCCAACCCTTCCCATTTCCCTCAAACCTTTATGCCTAAAGTGCGCACATGGTCAGAGTTCAAGGAATAGGGAGGCAGGCACACTCGGGTACACAACAAAATCTCACACACAAACTGGTGACAGCAGCTTAGAAAATGTTTTTGGTGAGGATTGAAGGGAAGTGAAGTGGAAATTGGACCCACCCCTCACCCCCTTCACTCTTCAAATTAAAAAAAAAATGTACAGTGAGTTATTTTTACATTTGATTGAAAGATAAAATATTGATGGGTATGTATGGAGCGAATGGGGGTGGGGGCGGGGGACTGATGAGAAAACTTTGGAGACAGAGACAGGCAAATTAAACAGCCTCCTGCCCCAAAACACCCACCCTCCATTTCCCCTCACACAGATATTATACTAAATTCAAGCCATTTTGTAAAACAGGTGTGAATGTGAGTGACTGTACATGGAGACCCCCCCCCCCCCCTCCGCCCCCGCCCCCCCACCCTGAGATCCTGGGCCTTTTCACCCATTCAGTCCACCTCTGCTCTCCACCCGCTATTTCCCTCTCCCTTTTATCAATATCACCCTTTCCTTTTCACAATGTCCCTCGCACTCCACGCCCTCTGTCTTACTCGCTGATTGCTCCCTCTCTCTCTGTCACACAAACAGACACACACATGCCAGTGGATAGAGTTACAGGCAGACAGACAGACAGACAGACAAGGGAATTTGGCATGTCAGCTTCAACTCTCACCAACTTATACAGATGCACCACAGAAAGTATTATTTCTGATTGTATCACAGCTTGGTATGGCTCCTGCTCTGCCCAAGGCCGCAAGGAACTACAAAAGGTCGTGAATGTAACCAAATCCATCACGCAAATCAGCCTCCCATCCATTGATTCTGTCTACACTTCCCGCTGCCTCGGCAAAGCAGCCAGGATAATTAAGAACCCCACGCACCCCAGACATTCTCTCTTCCACCTTCTTCCTTCAGGAAAAATATACAAAAGCCTGAGGTCACGCACCAACCAACTCAAGAACAGCTTCTTCACTGCTGCTGTCAGGCTTTTCAATGGACTTTCCTTGCATTAAGTTGATCGTTCTGCACACGCGAGCTATGACTGTAACACTACATTCTGCACTTTCTCGCTTCCTTCTCTATGAACTGTATGTTTTTTCTGTTTGCCGTGCAAGAAATAATACTTTTCACTGTATGTTAATACATGTAACAATAATAAATCAAATCAAAAAGACAGAGAGAAAGAGAGAAATCCGATAATCTCAAACATTGCAAATGGAATTCGCATGCCCTCCCCGTCCACATTTCCTTCTCTCCAACAAATACAAGCTTTATTCCACAATTGTCGCCACATCAGATTAAAGGAATTTCATTACTGGATATCGAGAGTGATGAACAGTAAATGGAATAATTTGAAAGAGGCTTCCCTGTTCTAATTTAGAGAATTCAGAATCGGAAGATCCCACAAATATTGGCATTTTAAAAGTTCGGTTCAGATTTGTCTTCTTCCCTCCCGAGCCCCATTGTCTCCTTCCTTCCATCCCCCCTTCTCCCCCTCCCTCCCCATCGCTGTATCTCCCACTCCCTCCCCCGTATTTGTTCCTAGGTTTGCAGGTGATACAAATATATGTAGAAGGACAGGTAATATTGAGGAAGCAGGGGGGCTTCAGAAGGACTTGCACAGGCTAGCAGAGTAGGCAAAGAAGTGGCAGATGGAATACAATGTGGAAAAGTGTGAGGTTGTGCACTTTGGAAGGAGGAATGGAGGCATAGACTATATTATAAATGGGGAAATGTTTCAGAAATCAGAAGCACTAAGGGAATTGACAGTCCTTGTTCAAGATTTCCTTAAGGTTAACGTGCAGGTTCCAGTCGGCAAGTAGGAAGGGAAATGCAATGTCCGTATTCAAGAACATTGTGATCAAGAAGGCAAATGGGATGTTGGCCTATATTGCGAAGGGGATAGAATATAGAAGCAGGGATGTCTTGATGCACCTGTACGGGGCATTGGTGAGGCCGCAGCTGGAATACTGTGTGCAGTATTGGTCCCCTTATATGAGGAAGGATATATTGGCATTGGAGGGAGTGCAGAGAAGGTTCACCAGGTTGATACCGGAGATGAGGGGTTTGGATTATGAGGAGAGGCTGAGGAGATTGGGTTTGTACTCGTTGGAGTTTAGAAGGATGAGGGGGGATCTTATGGAGACTTATAAGATAATGCGGGGGCTGGATAGGGTGGAGCCGGAGAGATTCTTTCCACTTAGTAAGGAAGTTAAAACTAGAGGACACAGCCTCAAAATAAAGGGGGGTCGGTTTAAGACAGAGTTGAGGAGGAACTTCTTCTCCCAGAGGGTGGTGAATCTCTGGAATTCTCTGCCCACTGAGGTGGTGGAGGCTACCTCGCTGAATATGTTTAAAGCGCGGATGGATGGATTCCTGATCGGTAAGGGAATTAAGGGTTATGGGGATCAGGCGGGTAAGTGGTACTGATCCACGTCAGATCAGCCATGATCTTATTGAATGGCGGGGCAGGCTCGAGGGGCTAGATGGCCTACTCCTGCTCCTATTTCTTATGTTCTTATGTCGAGAGGGTTAGAATACAAGAGCAGGGATGTACTTTTGTGGAAGTATAAGACTCTGGTCAGGCCCCATTTGCAATATTGTGAGCAGTTTTGGGCCCCGTATCTAAGGAAGGATGTGCCGGCCTTGGAAAGGGTCCAGAGGAGATTCACAAGAATGATCCCTGGAATAAAGAGCTTGTCGTATGAGGACCAGTTGAGGACTCTGGGTCTGTCCACTTTGGAGTTAAGATTGATGAGAATGTTTCCGCTCGTCTGAAAAAAAAAACTAGAACCAGAGGGCACAACTTTAGCCAAAAATGACTATCCTTTAAAACAGAGATGAGGAGAAAATTCTTCAGCCAGAGAGTGATGAAAATGTGTAACTCTTTGCCGCAGTAGCCTGTGGAGGCCAAGCCACTGAGCGTCTTTGAGACAGAGATAGATAGATTTTTGATTATGATGGGGATCAGGGGTTATGTGGAAAAGACAGGAAAATGGGGATGATAAAAACATCGCCATGATTGAATGGCGAAGCAGACTCGATGAGCCGAGTGGCCTAAATATGCTCCTATGCATTATGGTCTTATGCTCTGTACCACCATCTCTGTCCATCTCTCCCTTCCTCGCTCCCCCCAACTCTCCCACTCCCGTTCCCCCTTCCTCCCAGTCTCTCCCTCCCCGTTTCACACTCCCCATCTCTCCCTCCGCCCCATCTCTCCCTCCTCCTCTCCCTCCTCGTCTCTCTCTCCGCGACTCTCCCACCCACACCCATCTCTCCCGCCCTCTACCATCTCACACTCCCTCCCTCGCGCCCTTATCTCCCTCTTCCTCATCTCCACCTCTCTCCCAACTCTCTTTCCCCGTCTCCTACTCTCCCTCCCCGTCGGTCCCTCCCTCCCCATCCCTCCCTCTCACCCTCTCCGTCTCTCCCTCCTTTCCGCCAACCCATCTCTCCCTCGCTCCCTTCCTCCCTCCCTTCACCTCATCTCTCCCACCCTCCCTCTACATCTCTCCCTCCCACTTTCTCCCACTCTCCTAACTTCCCCGCCTCTCTCTCCATCCCTGTCATCGTCCCTCACTCCCTTCCCCATTCGCTCCCTCTGAACCTTCCTCCCTGTCACATCCACACAGTTGCTTCCTCCCTCCCTACCCGAATCCCCCATCTCTCTCCGTCCCCGTTTCCCCTGCTTCTCATCTCTTTCTCCCTGTCTCTCCCTCCCTCACCATCTCTTCCACCCCTCTTCCCCCGCATATCCCTTCCACCCTCCCCATCTCACCCTCCCTCCTCCGTCTCACCCTACGCTATCTTCCATCCCCCATCTCTCCCTCCCTTGGCCCATGTCTCTCTCCCTGCCCCAATTCACTCACTGTCTGGCCCTCCTTCCCTGTCTCTACCTCCTTCCTTCCACCATATCTACTCCCTCCTTCCCCCATCTCCCTCCCTCCCTCAATTACCCATCTCTCCCTCCCAAACCCATGCTTCACACATTCCCCGGTATCTCCCCACATACCTGTCTATCCCGGAGCTGTCCCTCCCACCGCCCAGCTCTCCTCCCACCCTCCCCTGTCTCTCCCCCTCACTCGCCGCCTTCCACTCCCTCCATCCCCGTTTTTCCCTCGCTCCCCCAAATCTACCACCCTCCCTCCCACATTTCGCCCTCCCTCCGCCCATTTCTCCCTCCATTCCTCCCCTTCTCTCTCTTCCTCCAACCCAACTCTCCCTTCCTCCCTTCCTCCCACCCTCCATTCACCCCGTCCCTTCCTCCCTTCCTCTCTCTCTCCCCACCTTTCGATCCCTCCCATTCTCTCCCTCCCTCCAACCCTCCCTGTCTCTCTCGCCATCCCTCCCACCGTCCCTCCGTCCCTACCCCACACTTTCCCTCACTAACGTTTATCCATATCCGATCCCCACCGTTTCCCTTCCCCTCCCCACCCGCATTCCTCATCTCTCCCTCCATCGCCCGCTTCAACCTCCCTTCCCATCTCTTCCTCATCGTCATTACCATCCCTCACCATCTCTACATTCCTCCCTGTCTCACTCCCTCCCTCCAAATATCTCCCTCCCTCCATCCCCGTCTCTCCCTCCCTCCCTCCCTCCCCAGTCTCTTTCAGCCTTTCTCCCTCCCCGTCACTCCCTCTCTGCCTCCCTGCCTCTCCCTCTGTCCCTCAATCACTCCCTCCCTTCTCTTCCCCCCTCCCCATCTCTCCATCCCTCAAACCCTCTCCTGTCAATACCTCTCTCTCTCTCTCCCTAATGTCCCCCCTGTCCAATCCGCATCGTTTCTCCCCCTCTCCCTACCAGCAACTCCATGCCCTCCCTCCCCCGTTCTCTCTCCCTCCCTGCCTCTTCCTCAATATTTTTCTCTCCCTTGCCAACTCTCCCTCCCTCCCTCCCTCCCAGCCTCAAATCTCCCTCCAACTGTGCCCCATCTGTCCATATCTCCCTCCCTGCCTCTCCCTCCCCCACCTCTCCATCTCCCAGGGTGTCTTTCCCTGACTCCCTCCGTCTCTTTCTCTCCCTCTCTCTCCCCCGTCTCTTCCTCCCTTTCTCCATCCCCTTTATCTCCGTCCCTTACTCGCTCCCTCCCAGTCTCTCCCTTCTTTCCCATCTCTTCGTCCCTCCCAGTCTTTCCCTCAATCACTCGCCGTCTCCACCTCCCTCCCTCCTCCTCCCTCACTTCCTCCCGTCTCTCCTTCCTCACTCCTTCCCTTCCTCCCACCCTGTCTCTCCCTCCCTACCCCACTCTCCCTCTCCCTCCCTCCCTCCCCGTTTCTCACTCCCTCCTTCCCTCAGATCTCTCTCCATTGTCTCCCCCTCTCTCCCACTCTCCCATCACGCCTTCCCTCCCCGTGTCCTTTCCTCCCTCTCCGTCGCTGCCTCCGTCCCGCCCAGTCTCTCCCTCTCACCCTGCACTTCTGTACCTCGGTCCCTCCATCCCGACTCTCTCTCTCTCCTTTCACTTCTTCTCTCGTTCCCTCCTTCCCCATCTCTCCCTCCTTCCCATGTTACCATCTTTTCCCCCATCCTCTGCGTCTCTTCAACCATCCCTTCGTCCCTCTCTCTCTCTCTCTCCCTCCCTAATGTCCCACCCTGTCCGATCACCAGCGTTTCTCCCTCTCTCCCAACCAGCAACCCCATCTCTCCCTCCCTACCACGTTCTCCCTCGCTCCCTGTCGCTTCCTCAATGTTTCTCCCTTCCTCGCCAAATCTCCCTCACTCCCTGCCTCATATCTCCCTCCAACTGCCCCATAGCTCCCTGTGTCCCTCCCAGTCTCTCCCTCCCCATCTCTCCCTTACTCCCTCCCATTCTCTCCCTCCCTAAACCGTCCTTCCCTCTCCACCTCCCTACTCCCTCCCTGTCTCTCTCTCCTCCCTCCCTATCTTTTCCTCCATCCCTCCCCTTCCTCCCTCCCTCCCTCTCTCCCTCCCTCCCCATCTTGCACTTCTTCCCTCCTTTCCTGTCTCTGCTTCCCTCTGTCCCTCGCTTGCTCCCGCTCCCTACCTCCCTATTTCTCTCTCCCCTCCCTTCCTCCATTTCTCTCTCCCCCTCCCTAGATCCCTGCCCCTCATCCCCCTCCCCGTCTCTCCCTCCCTCATTAGCCCCATTTCTGCCTCCCTCGCCCCGTCTCTCCCATCCTCGTCCCGTCTCTACCTCCTCGCCCTGTCTCTCCTACCATCTCGCCATCTCTCCAAACCTCGCACAGTTTCTCCCTCCCCCTCACCCAGCACACTCTCTTTCCCTGTATTTTAAATCACATTCCCCCAACATTATCTGCTTCAACCAAATATCTCGCCCACACTTCCTTCTCCCTCTGTCCTTCTCTCCATCTTTCCCATTTCCACTCTCCCTCTGTCAGACCATCAGTCTTCCTTTTGCGCTCTGATCCATTCATCTTTCCATCCTCTCACCTTGTCTAGTTTCAGCCCATCTCACAAGGTGTCTCCCCCCTCGCTCCATCTCTCTCCTTCTATCTCTCTCTCACACACACTTCACACCTCAACCCGTTTCTATTCCAGTTTAAGTGTGTATCAGATGGGGCCAGTATCAGCTGGAGCCTGTGCATTAGCTGACATAGTTAAAACTGTTTTTGTACTGGTCGATGAGGTGATGAGTTTGCATCAGCTGCAGGTTCTGAGTTTTTTGAGATGTTCAATAATTTCAAAATGTTTTCTCAATTTGAGAAGCCTCATTAGATTCAGGGGTGGGATCATTTTCTTGGAGATCAAATCGTTCCAGATTATCGATTCACTGAATTTAGACAATTATGCTCACCCATGACCCAAATAAATCACATAACTGAATGTCCACAGATGCAGAGTCAGCCTCACACCAGAGTGCAGGAGAACCACCCAGATAGGGCATGGTTGCACAGTGGTTTGCACTGCTGCCTCACAGCTCCAGCGACCCGGGTTAAATTCTGTCCTCGGGTCACTGTCTGTGTGGAGTTTGCGCATTCTCCCCATGTCTGCGTGAGCTTCCTCAGGGTGCTTCAGTCTCCCTTCACAAACTCAAGATGTGCGGGTTAACTGGATTGGCCATGCTAAATTGCCCCTTAGTGTCAGAGGGACTAACTAGGGTAAAGATGTGCGATTATGGGGATCGGACCTGGATGGGATTGTAGTGGGTGTAGACTCGATTGGCTGAATGGCCTCCTTCAGCAGCGTAGGATTATTTGGTTCTAAGAGATGCACACTACCAATTGGAACTTAATTCATGAATGGTCACAGTCCAGTGACATATGGCACTGAAACTATCTTATCTCCAGAGATGGGGCAGGTGATGTTGGAATGGAAAGTATATTTCCTGTAATTATTAGTTGATCAATGTGATCAGCACTGTCCAGTGTTTGGAAAGATGTAATTCAATCTAAAAATCAATATTGTCCATTACTGAACTCAATGCCATGATCTCTTTGTTAATTAAAAAAAACAATTCAAACCATGTTGTTACCGCATTGTCCATGAGGTGATTCTGCAGCGTATAAATTAACGGATTTGGGAAGATACAACCTTTGGGTTTAAAGACAGAGAGACTGCCAGCAGCACGAAGGGCCACATCCCTTCACACTGAAAATGTATCTTCCAATTGAAAATGCTCAGAAAATATTCTACCAATCATTGTCTTTATTGGTGTTCCTTCCAAGTGACATTGAAGTTGTGTAAATCTGTGTGTGAGCGGCTTTCTTATTGTTAACTCTGACCGAAATGTTCCATGCTGATCTCATGTTCATTGTTGCCCAGGCAGCAGATGAACGATGTAATTCATTTAAATCGAATGTCTTGAAATTTCAGTGTGGTTTTAATCATTTTCATCAAGTGACAGTAAAGCTCTGTGTATTAATCATGGGAAGAAGTCTCACAACACCAGGTTAAAGTCCAACAGGTTTATTTGGTAGCAAATACCATGGGCTCAGTGATCGATGAATTTTTTGTAGTTCGTGGAATCTTTTGTTTTGTTAGTTTAGACCACAGTGACAGCGATTTCACGGAAATAAGCTAATTGGCAAAAAGAATAAAATTAAAGTTTGAGTGTGGATCACTAAGCAGATTGGAATATCTGACACGAATGAGCAAGTATTGTAGGATGCTTCTGTCAATGCAGAATTGTTAATTTTAGTTCTTTCGTGAGACATGGGTGTCTTTGGCTGGTCAGCATTGATTGTCCATCCCTAGTTGCCCGAGGGCAGTTGAGATTGGACCACATTGCTGCGGCTCTGGAGTCACATGTCGGCCAGACTAGGTAAGTGCGGAAGATCTCCTTCCCTAAAGGACGTTAGTGAACCAGATGGGTTTTTCCACCAATCCATAATGGTTTCATGGTCGTCAGTCGATTCTTCATTCCAGATATTTTTTATTGAATTCAAATTCCACCATCTGCCGTGACAGGATTCGAACCCGTGTCCCGAGTACATTGGTTGAGTTTCGGGATTAATACTCCAGCGATAATACCACAAGGCCGTCGCCTCCCCTAAATTAAACAGTTTGTTGTTCTTTAACAAGAGTGGAATACTTGATCTAAGTATCCATCTATTTCTGGTGCTATCTGTCCATGTAGAATTGCATTGTGTTTGGAAAAGAACTGGAATGAAATATGTTGGTTCTATTTTGAATTATCATTTTTTTAAATTGGTGAGTGAGATCATAGAATCTTACAGTGCAAAAGGAGGCCATTCGGCCATCGAGTTTGCACCGACCGCAAACCCACCCAGTCCCAATCCCCATAACCCTATGCACTTCCACCAGCTAGAGCCCCTGGCACGAAGGGTCAATTTAGCATGGCCAATCCACCTAACCCGCATATCTTTGGAGCGTGGAAGGAAACCGGATCATCCGGGGGAAACACACACTGAGGAGAATGGGGAGAATGGGCAAACTCCATGAAGACAGTGACCCAAGCCGTGAATCGAACCCAGGTCCCTGGCGCTGTGCGGCATCAGTGCCATCCACTGTGCCACCAAGCCGCACACACCAAAGAGAAATACAGGTCTGCTTAGTCAACTCCATTCTATGGAGCTGGCTGTCTTTCATCTTTGGAATAGCTTGAAAACAGGAAGAGTTTAGCTTTATTGGTGGTCAGTGTATCATGTGGCGTTTCGCTATCGTTCTGTTTTCTATTAAACAGAAAGGACGTCAACTAGTTCTTGACATTCAAACAACCCGACAACAACCGTGCATTATTTTGTCATTTTCTTTCGAACATTGTGTAGTTTGCTCACATTTCTCTTGATCCAGAAAATAATTCGAATGTTTTCATTTTCCAAATTGCTGTGGTTCATTTTAGATTGTGTTGCAGCTTCAAACGATCTGTGAATCTGATAAACGGAATCATTAAACTTTATGGGGTGGCACAGTGGCACAGTGGATGATACTGCTGCCACACAGCACCAAAAAATCAGGTTCAATTCCGGCCTCGGGTCACTCTATGTTTGGAGTGTCTGTGTGGGTTTCCTCTGGGTGCTCCGGTTTCCTCCCACAGTCCAAAGATGTGCGGATTAGGTTGAGTGGCCATGCAAAATTGACCCTAGTGCCAGGTAGATCAGCAGAGTAAATATGTGCGGTTACAGGAATAGGGCCTGAGTGGGTTCATAAGAACAAAAGAACTAGTAGCAGGAGTCGGCCATCTGGCCCCTCGAGCCTACTCCACCATTCAATCAGATCATGACTGATCTTTTCGTGGACTCAGTTCCACTTGCCTGCCCGCTCACCATAACCCTTAATTTCCTTCGTGATCGTGGTCGGTACGGGCTCCATGGGCCGACTGGTCTTCTTCTAGACTGTAGGGATATTATGACTCTATCAATGACTCGATGAAACTCCTTGAAACCATTCAGACACTATTTCTGAAGAGTGATTGAGAAACATATTGTTCTGATCAAAATTCAGCACCTGACACCGAGTCGTCGTGAAACTATTTCCAATTCAAATGCCCAATTTGTAAGGTCATCGTTTATTATTAATGTTTTTGGTCAGTAAGGGACTCAAGATAGTTTCACTGGAATATTACCTGGACTGGGTGTTTCTGCAGTGAAGAGAGGAATTAGCGGGTAAATATGTGGGGGTAGGGCCTGGGTGGGATTGTGGTCGGTGCAGACTCGATGGGCCGAATGGCCTCCTTCTGCACTGTAGGGTTTCTATGTATCTTCTATGTATCTCTCCCCGTCTCCTTCTCTGGCTTTCTCCCCTTATCTATCTATCGCTCTCCAGAATCTCTCTCTATCTCTCAACAGCTTTCTGTGTGTAGCTTTAAACCTTTAATCGATAGTATGTTTCCACAGACAGCAATGTGATTTATGTCAATTGTAAATGGGGAGAGAGAAATATTCCATCGCTCCTTTCAAGGCAGAGACATGAGAGAGACGGAAAGAAGCAGATATAAGGACAAAGGAAGGGATGGCAGGTTCATTTGCCAATCTCTTCTATATTTCCCTCCAGTTAGGGTCAAATTTCGAACACCGCCAATCTGAGTTGATCTAGTAAAACAGGACAGATAAGAAATCCAACCGCTGAAAAATGTTTGGATGATCAGAAACTGCAGATGTCCACCATCAAATTGAGAGATGTGTCCTTCACACCTTTCTGTCTCCCAGTCCCTTCCTATTTCGAATTATTGGAGCCCACCTGGGATTGAACACTTCCCGGGACTGGACAGCTGATGGAGTTGGATGCCATTTCAGCATTATTGCATTCATCTATCCCTCTCAACATTCCACCCCCCCCCCCCCAACGCCATTTTCTTTTCTGTTTTATTTTCCAGATTCCTTTTTTTCGTGGCTTTCTGCTGACCTTTAAAGATTTCCCAATCCTTTCGGTTCCCACTAATCTTCGCCACTTTGTACTCATTTTCTTTCAATTTGATACTCTCCTTTATCCCTATCCCTCTTGGCGTTTAAACTAATGGGAGACAGTTTACTGAAATGGACGTCTTGGCAATGAAGATGACAAGAGGATGAGTCCTGACGGAAATCGACAGGGAGTCAAGAGTGGGCCAGCTCAGTTTTGGAAATATGGCTCTCTCTTTTAAAACTGAGGTCTTGAGATGTTCCTCTGTCTCTCCGAACATCATTCATATAGAATTTGGTTCGCTAAAGCTCAGTGGAAAAAGAGCTATTGAATATAATGAAGTCTGAGATGAATAGATTAAAATAAAATAGATTCTGTGGTTCCAGGGAGCAGACGGAAATGTGGAATCAGTTCCACAATCAGGACACCAATGACTATATTTTTGAATGGCAGAGCATACTCAAGTGACACATGATCTATCCCTTCTCCTTATCATTTTATCTTGTTCTACTGTGTCACCGTATGTGTGTTCACGTCCTCACTAGGTGAAACTCGCTAACAGTCCATAGGCCTCTGCTGCTTCCTATAGGAATTTGCTGCATTAAAAATGACGGTGGATAAATACCTGGGTATTGTGGGTATACCTGATATTGTGGGAGGCAATGGAAATAATTGCAGATTCGGGGTAGTCAGCACGGCTTTGTGTGTGCGAAGTCATGTCTGGTGAAACTTTTATAGAACTTCGAACAGGTAACCAAGAGGATGGATGGCAGTCGATCTTGTCCATATGGACTTTGGCAAGGCCTTTCATATGTTCTCGCATCATAGGCTCGCCTGGAAGGTTATGTTACATGGAATCCAGGGAGAGCTTGTCAATTGGATTCCAAATTGGCTCGAATGCAGCAAGCAGACTGTAACGGTTGAAGGCTCTTTCTCGGACTGGAGGCCGCTGACTAGCGCTGTGACTCAATGGTCGATTTTGGATCCTCGTTATTCATTATTTATATGAAAGATTTGAATGTGAAAGTACAAGGCATGTTTAGTAAGTTTGTGGATGTTAGGAGGTATCGTTCTTCGAAGGTTACCAAAAATTACATGAGGATCCTGATCAGTTTTGGAAATGGGGCAAGGATTGGCAAATGGATTTCAATACAAATTATTTTGAAGTGTTGTAATTTGGAAAGTCAAACCAGTGTAGGACTTATACAATGAATGGTAGGACACTGAGGGGTGTTGAAGAACAGGGACTCTTCGGAGTACGAGTACATAGTTCATTGAAAGCGGCGGCAGGGCATTCATAATCAGAATTGGGACATTATGTTCCAGTTTGATAAGTTGTTGTTGAGGTCGCACACTTTAAAAAAATCCAAAAGGTTCTGTACCTATATAACGAGTAAAAACTTGGTCAATGGTAACCCTGTAACAGGAAAGATGTTGATAAACTGGAAAGAGTGCAAAGATTTTTAAGGATGTTGCCAGGACTGGCGGGCTTGAGTGAAAGGGCGAGGTTGGCCAGGCTCGCCCTTTATTCCTTCGGGCATACAAGACTGAGGGCTAATCTTATTGAAGTGCATAAAATCATGAGGGGTAGCGATATGAACACAAATAATCTTTTTTTTCCAGGCAATTGGAATTGAAAACTGGAGGGCATGAAGTTTAAGTTGAGAGGGGAAATATTTAAAAGCGAATTGAGTGGCAACTTTTTCACACAGAGCATGGTACGTATATGGAATGAGTTCATAGAATCATAGAAACCCTACAGTGCAGAAAGAGGCCATTCGGCCCATCGAGTCTGCACCGACCACAATCCCACCCAGGCCCTACCCCCACATATTTACCCACTAATCCCTCTAACCTACGCATCAGGACTCTAAGGGGCAATTTTTTTTAACCTGGCCAATCAACCTAACCCGCACACCTTTGGACTGTGGGAGGAAACCGGAGCACCCGGAGGAAACCCACGCAGACACGAGGAGAATGTGCAAACTCCACACAGACAGTGACTCGAGCCGGGAATCGAACCCGGGACCCTGGAGCTGTGAAGCAGCAGTGCTAACCACTGTGCTACCGTGCCGCCCCGTTGCCAGGGAAAGGAGTTGACTCTATGAATCTATGAGTCTATGAGAAAAGTTAACTTTTCCCGAAGGTTATCATGTCAGGAATTTAAACACCATCCCTCTCACACCATTGGACACATCCTGATATGTCCTCTCGCCCACTTTGTCTCCCACTGAATCTGTTTTTCTCGCATTCAGGCAATCAATCTCACTTTCCCGATTTTTATAATTCTTTCCCGCACCCTCTCACCCCCTCCATCCCTGTCGAGCCTCAGCGCATCTAATAGCTCGGCTCTCTCTCTCTCTCTCTACATCTCAGCTGGTCTCTCTCCCAGTTCAAAGTTGTACATCAAATGCGAGGCCAATATTAGCCTGCGCACAAGCTCTTTCAATTAGATGTGTTTTCTTTACTGCTCTGTGCAGTGATTTGTTTCTTTCTGCAGCAGGATCTGAATTTTCTAAGGTTCAATTGTTTCAAAATGTTTAACTAGCTTGAGGATTTGCATTAGACTGAGTGGTGGAATCATTGTCTTTGGGCTTTAAGTAGTTCCAGATATTTATTGCATTGAAGTTTACAATTTATGCTCACCCGTGACCCACTTAAATCTTATAACTGAACGCCCACGGTTAACGAGTCTGCTACATCCCAGAATGCAGTCGAACCACCAAGAGGGAGACGCAGTAACAATTGGAACTTACTTAATGAGTGGCCACAGTCCAGTGACAGATATTATTGAAACAATCTGAAATCCAGAGATGGGACTGATGGCGTTTGGGTGAACAGGGTCTTTATGATTATTGTTGGTTGATGAATGTGATTAACACAGTCCAGTGTTTGAAATGTAGGATCTCACTCAAAAATATATATTTTCTATCTTTGAATTCAATGTCGTAATCTATTTATTCACACTTGTTTTTTAGAAGTACATTAAATGGTGTTGTAACCTCATTATCCCTGAGGTGATTCTACAGTGTATAAATTAAAGCTTTGGGAATATGTAACCTCAGAGTTTAAGACACGGTGGCTGCTAGCAGCACGAAGAGTCACACCACTTCGCAATAAACATGCATTTTCCAATTCAAACAGTTGAAAAAATATTCTACACTTTCATTGCTGTTGTTGGTGTTCCTGGTAAGTGACGACAAACATCGAAGCTGTGAAAATCTTTGTCTGATTTTACACTGTGACTTGAAAGTCTCTACGCTGATCTCGTGCTCACTGATATTTCGACAGCTGGTCAACGCTATCATTCACTAAAATCAAATGTCTTGAAATATTGGTATGGTTTTAATCCCTTCCCTCAACTGACAATTAATCTATGTAAGCAACACACGGTCTCATTTGTCAATGAAATAATTGTGTTTCGTGGATTTTTGTGTAATGTTAAATTGAACGTCAGCTTCTCTCTGAAGGAGGTTTTAATGAGATTATTGCGAGCAGGAGTGGAATAACTGACACAAAGGACAAAAATGTTACTGGCTGTAAATTTCAATGTTGCTGAAGAGCAGATTATACAGAATAATCTCCGTTGACTCAGTACAGAATGGTCGTTTATTTGCCAACGCGCTGGTAAAGCAAAAACTGAGAGAAGGGTCTCTGGAGCACTCTACCCAGCTGAATAACCATACAATTTTATAATTTTATACATTGTAAGTCGTGAAGGAAAAACACTAGATACATTCCAACAGTGTCTTGTTTCCATTTTACATTAAACAATTATGGATGTTCACGAGCTACGATGGGGCATGGCCGGAGCTGAATAGGGTCTATTCCTGGGAGGAATGTGACCTGCAGTGGGTTCAATTCTGGGGGTTGATTGGGGTAGGGCGGAGTGGTGTCCTCCAGTGAAGTGAACCCTGGGGCGAATGTAAAATGCTGGGGATGGAATATTACTGGGAGCAGCTTGACCTGGATTGTTTCTAGACTGGGAAACGATGTATTCCTCGGAAAAGTCTGATGTGTGGATGTCCAGAACTTGTACGCCAAGAGAGGGGTTACCTTATGAATTACTGAAACTGGAATGGGTCTATTACTGGGACGTAAACCTGAGTAGTTTATAAGTGGGAGTGAGTCTATTCTCGTCAATATAGCGGTCAAATAATATTACAAACAACCAAATTGTATTTTCCTTTGAATTTCAAAAACTGGAGTTCATCTGAAGCTGGAGAGGATAGATTCCTTCAGAAAATGGTCGCTGGGAATGTTCGGAAATGGGGGCTTTCCGTTCCTCGGAATGGTGTCCACTGCATGTGTCGATTACTAGGATGATGCACACTGGAGATGGTCGAGATATGGAGAAGGTTTATTCCTGTGAAATCTCAGCATTTCTAATTGTTCTACTTTTTTTCTGAATTTCTCCTTGGAAGAACATGCTATTTGGTTATTTGAAGCTGGGGTGGGTCTACTCCGAGCAGATTGTGTCCTCGAGTGTGCCTGTAAGTGGAGGCAGTCTATTCCTGTGAAGCGTCAGCGCTGGGAATGTTGTGGTGATTGGCAGGTACTCTTCGACCCACGATTATTAAATGCCGAGCTTGATTTTGTCATTGATCACTGAGGCTTCCAATTATCCAGGACTGGTATCCAATTTCATCAGCAGTCTTGTTCAGGAAAGGTCCACTCCAGGGTGGGGTCCGAAGGTTGGGTGGAAGGAGGAATGGCAGTGCGTGTTGTCAATCTCAGGTATATTTGTGCTTGGTTTGGGAAAGCCAGCCAGTCTGAATTAGTCCCAATATACAGATTGCATCAGAAATTTAACTTCTGCCAATCATATTTGAAATATCAGCACTTTCCTACTACTCTCTTCAAATTAACCTCTGTGATATACAGTTTCCCGTGTCCTTCCCCTTACATAAACATTGCTACATTTGCTGCTTTCAAGTCTGCAATTTTAATCTCCATCCCCTCACGCTACCAACAACACGACCCCCACCAGCCCGTGCCCATTTTATTTATGCTGAAATTGTATCTAACTTTAGGTTCAGACATGGAGAATGTTGAGTCAATAATTTTCAGTCTCTTATTGCTTTTTCTCTGACAGTTAATTTACTGGGAATTGTGATCCTCTGTCGGCGAAAGTGTGGCCTCTCCACTTGCACCACTCGCTACCTGGTAGCCATGGCAACGACTGATCTACTGGTCATTATTATTAACCCCATACTGAACAGGGTCGCTCATTATTATTTCCCTGGGAGTTACCTGTCCCTTACACCTGTGTGTCTTGTTAAAGGTGTCCTGATCAATTCAGCCCAAGACGCTTCTGTTTGGTTCACCGTCACTTTTGCCTTTGATCGATTCGTGGCAATTCGCTGTCAGAAACTGAAAACTAAATATTGCACTGGGAAAACTGCGGCTGTGGTTCTGGCAACAACCGGCATCCTGCTCTGTGCAAAAAATATCCCCCGTTATTTTACGCAGGAAACTGCAGAAATAATCGACAATTTGCCATGGAGATGTAGGACAAAGGCAAGCTATTGGACTGCTCCAGGATGGGTTGGTTTTAACTGGTTTGAGCAGGTTTTAACCCCATTACTCCCATTTGGGTTAATCCTGTTGATCAATGCTCTGACAGTCAGACACATTTTAGTGACCAGTAAAGTCCGTAAAGGGCTGAGGGCCCAGAGCAAGAGAGAGAATCACAGTGACCCAGAGATGGAGAGCAGAAGGAAGTCAATGATTTTACTCTTCACCATATCTGGAATTTTCATTCTCCTCTGGTCAGTGATTGTGATAAAATTTTTCTATTTGGATTTGAGAGGATCAATTTACATCACCATTCCAGAATTTACGCTTCAACAAGTTGGGTATATGCTACGGACTTTAAATTGCTGCACAAACACATTTATTTATGCAGTGACTCAGTCGAAGTTCAGGGAACAGATCAAGATCCTGGTGAAGTATCCGGTTACTTCAATAATTCGTGCAGTAAACAAAACTGACTAACAACCAATGAGGGATTGAGTTTACTGACAGACAGTCCCATCTGCCAATCGGCAGCACGAGCTGATGACTGTTAGTCTCCAGAGCCAATCAGTGAATTACTTCCGTTGACCGACTGGTGCTTCCACCAACACCAAGTACTGCCAATCAGAGAAACTGCTGTAAGGCTGACAGCCAAAGCAAACGATCCAGCAGCAGCAAACAATCCAGCAGCACTTCCATCGTTTTAATGGATGCAAACGCCAATCAGGAAGCTCCATCTGTTGACTGCGATCCACTTCAGCCAGTCAGAGAATCATCCCACTCAGTGGCATCCGCTCGAACCAGGTCAAGAACTATAGCCCACTGAGCAAGGTGCCAACGCGGCTTAACGGTTAGCACTGCTGCCTCACAGAGGAAGAGACCGGGCTTCAGTTCCAGCCCTTTGTGATCATCTGTGTGAAGTTTGCACGATCTACCCTGACTGCCTCTGGGTGTCCGTTTTCCTCACACAGTCCAAAGATGTGCAGGTTAAGTGAATTGGCGATGCTGAGTTGCTCATTAGTGTCAGAAAATGTGTTGGTTTGGTAGATAGGCCATGCTAAATAGCCCCCCTCGTGCCCCAAGATGTGTATGTTAAGTACTAACATGCTAATTGCACAGGACGGAGGGGTAGGCCCAGGTGTAGGCTTGGATGGGGATTCACAAAAACAGATAATCATCAAATTGTTCCTGTTAATGCGTCCAAAACGGAAGCGAATCATTGCTTCTCTAATCATTAAATTGAATCTAAACCTGTTTATTCCAAATCCTTTCACAAATGGGAGCCATGTCTCCCTATCTTCTTCAGACCACTCATGATTTTGGAGACCTCGATCAAATCTCCTCTCAAGCTCCTCCAAGGAAAGCCCATGTAACTGCTCCAATCTGTCGCCATAGCTAAAATTCCTCAGCATTGGAAACGTTCTCGAGAATCTTTTCTGTACCCTGCACAATACAATCAAACTCTTCCAAAAGTGCAGTGGCCAGAACTTAACGCAATACTCTAGCTGAGGTTTACACATGTTCAACATAACATCTTTGCTCGTGTACTCTATCCCCCTATCAATCATTCCTATAATAGGGCATTAAATATTGAATTAAATATCTTGCCACATAGAATTCCACAGTGCAAAAGGAGGACATACAGCCCATTGAGCCTGCACCGACAGCAATCCCATCCAGCCCATATCCGCTTAACCCCACGTATTTACCTTACTAATCCCCCTGACACTAAGAGAGAATTTAGCTTGCCAATCAACCTATACCGCAGCTCGTTGATGTGTGGGAAGAAACCGGAGCACACAGAAGAAACTCACGCAGACACGGGAAAAACGTGCAGGCTCGACACAGACAGTGACCCGAGGCCGGAATTGCATCCGAGTCCCTGGTGTTGTGAGATAGCAGTGATAACCACTGTGCCACCGTGCCAGCCCATTCACCAACAATCCTTCTGCTCTTGGGGCTTTAATGATCGTATCCTTCATTTCATAGTGTCCATTCAGATTCACCGTGCTGTAAAAGCCGGCTCCGGAAAGGGGTTCCCTCGATTGTTAAATTTCCAAACAGGACCCCAATTGTTCTGGGACGAGAAGGAATGCGCTGTCTCCTCTTCCGTATTTAATGCATCGTTTGTTTGCAGCAAGAGTAATTTTAAAGGGATCCCCCGCCTTGGTTCAGTTTTACCAATCCATTTACTTGTTCATTTTGAAGGAGGCAACTCAATCAAACGTTTTTTTATTCAAAAGGAAGTGCTTTTTTTAACCCCGAGAAAAAAATGACAACTTAATATTAGTGTAGCTTATTCATTAGTGTCACAAGTAGGCTTACATTAACAATGCAATGATGTTACAGTGAAAATCTCCTTGTCGCCACATTTTGGCACCTATCCGGCTACACCGAAGGACAATTACACAATGCACCTAACCAGCATGTCTTTCGGATTCTTGGAGGAAACCGCAGCACCCAAAAGAAACCCACGTGGAGAAGGTGCAGAATCTACACAGAGAGTGACCCAAGCCAGGAATCGAACTCAGGTACCTGGCGCTGTGAGGCAGCGGTTCCACCAACCGTGCCAGAGAGTGAGGGTGAAACAATGTGGGGGTGAGAGTGCGCTTAATGGAGTGTGTCTATGAGAGAGTGTGTGCAAGACAGTTAGGGTGAGAACGTGTGGGCGATTGTGGATGAGAGAGTGAGTTTGTGAGAGAATGGGGCTGGGGAAAGAGTGAGGGTGAGAGACTGAATCTGAGAGAGTGTGAGTGTGAGAGTGAGGAATGTGGGAATGAGCATGAGAGACAGAGAGGGTGAGAGTGAAAGTGTGAGAGTGTGTGTGAGAGTAAGGCTGAGAGACAGAGGGTGAGAGTGAGTTCGAGAGAGTGAATGTGTGAGAACGAGGAAAGTGAGAAGTGACAGGGTGAGTGTGAAAGAGGTTTCAGCGTGAGAGTGAGGTGTGTGGGAGTGAGGGTGAGAGAGTGAGGGTGAGAGAATGTGGGAATGAGAGTGCGTGTATGAGAGAGTGCATCTATGAGAGAGTGAGTGTATGAGAGAGTGTGGGTGAGACAGTTAGGGTAAGAAAGTGTGGATGAGAGAGTGGGGATGAGAGGCTGAGGGTGGGAGTAAGTGCGTGAGAAAATGAGTAACGTGAGAATGAGGGAGAGAGTGAGGTTGATAGAGAGTGAGTATGAATGTGAGAAGTGTGAGAACTAGGATGAGAGTGAGGGTGAGCGAGAGTGCGAGAGAGTGATTGTGAGAGAGTGAGTGAGAGAGTGAGTATGTGGGAGTAAGGGTGAGAGAGTGAGGGCGAGAGTGAATGTGCGAGAGCGAGTGTGAGAGAGTGAGGTAAGAGTGAGTGTGAGAGACCGATTGTGTGAGAGTGAAGAGAGTGAGGGTGAGAGTGAGGGTGAAAAAGAGTGAGTGTGAGAGTGAGGAGTGTGTAATTGAGGGTGAGATAGTTGTGGGAGACAATGTGGGAGTGAGATTGCGTGAATGAGAGAGTGCGTCTATGAGAGAGTCCGTGTCTGAGAGAGTGTGAGTGAGAAAGTTAGTGTGTGAAAGTGTGGGTGAGTGGGTGATGATGAGAGAGTGAGTGTGTGAAAGAATGGGAATGGAGAGAGAGTGAAAGTCAGAGGGTGTGAGTGAGAGAGTCAGGGTGAAGCTTGAATGTGAAAGAACCAGGTGGGAAACGTGAATTTTGGAGACTGAACTTGTGAGAGGGAGTTTACGAGAGTAAGGCTGTGTGAAAATGATTTTTATGAGAATGCGCGTGTGAGCATGAGCTTGAGAGAGTGGCTTTCTGAGAGTCAGGGAGTGAGAGAGTGAGTGAGTGAGTGAGTGAGTGAGTGAGTGAGTGAGTGAGTGAGTGAGCGAGTGAGTGAGTGAGTGAGTGAGTTAATGAGTGAGTGAGTGAGTTAGTGCGTGAGTGAGTGAGTGAATGAGTGAGTGAGTGAGTATGGAAGATTCAGTTTGTGAGAGTGAGGTTGTGTGTGAATGATTGCTTGAGAATATGTGTGAGAGTGAGTGTGCATGAGTTTCTGAGAATGAGCGCGAGAGTATTAGGTTGGAAGCGTGAGCGTGGGAGATTGAATTTATGAGAGAGTGAGTTTGTGGGAATGTGTATGAGATAGAGTGCAAGCGTAAGGGTAAGAGAGTGAGCTTATGGATAAAACATATGTAAGTGAGAGTGAGAGACTAAGTCTGAGCGAGTGATCGCGAGGATGCATGTGAGCAAAGGATTCTTCAGAAAAGAGTTATTGAGAGAGTGTGCGAATGAGTGTGAGAGGATCGAGTGTTAATGTTTAAGTGTTGGTTAGTGTGAGAGAGTAAAAAATGAAAATGCTGAGAGACAAAGAAGGAGAGACGAAGAGAAAGAGAGAATGAGACAGAGATTCAGTTAATATCGTAGATTGTGAGAATGGTAATGTGAGGCAGTGAATCTGAGAGACAGTATCTGAGAGAGTGTCTGCATGCACACTTTTGAGTTTGTGACATTATTGATTGTGTGTGAGTGAGTAGAGTGCATGCGTGTATGAATGTGAGCATGTGTTAGTTTGACAGAATAAGTGACAGAATATTTTATCAGAATAAAATTCTGGCAAGGCATGCAAACATTCGCAAACAACACACACACAAAACACACATCTGACGGTATGCACACGCATGCACAGACAGACCGATTCATAAATATAGCCACACACAAATATCGCCACACATAAATACATAAATATGGCCACACAAGTGTCTGTAAACATAGCCACACACAAGTAAACAACCACTCATACACGGACTCACACAGGCACACTCAAGCATCCAGGCACACACTCGCAGACACAAACCAACACAGACAGAGACAGAGACACAATCAGTCACTCACTAATGCAAATGTACATGTTGCATACATACACAGATAGAGCCTCACTAATAAATACAATGATCCACACGTACTCACAGTCGGCCACACTTGCACACATGGAGACAGACACGCACACACACACACTTACACATACGCACATCGACAAACATGGACACTCAGAGACACACACAGACTCATCCACATCACACAACCATGGGCACGTTCATACAGATCTGCACAAATACATATTCGCACGCACGGTGGCAGAGTGATTAGCATTGCTACCTCACAGCGCCAGGGACATGAGTTCGATTCCCGGGTTGGGTCCCTGTCGGTGTGGAATTTGCACGTTCGCCCCGTGTCTGTGTGGGTTTCCTCCACGACCTCCGGTTTCCTCTCACACTTTGAAAGACGTCCTGTTTAGATGCATTGACCGGAACAGGGGCCGGAGTGTGGAGACTCGGGGAGTATCACAGTAATTCCATTGCAGTGTTAATGTAAGCCTTCCTTGTGACTAATAAATAATACATTAAAACAAATAAACACACACCTTGGCACTCACAGACACACATGAACAAACACAAACTTATGCAAATAATCATAATTAACTCACAGACACGCAAGCAATCGCGCAGTCACGGAACTCAATTGCATAGAGACAGACCCAGACACACAGATGCACACAGATACACACCAAATGCACAGAGAGACACGAATATGCACAGATGGATCGACGCTCACGAACACAAACAACCACACTCATGCATACAAGCGGACACGTTTACAAAGGTGCATGCACTCACAATTTCATGGAGCCACTCGTGCGCAAACAGGTATATCGTCATTCGCACAAACATACACAGGCGCCCCCTCACACACAAACCACATACACAAAATCCTACACAGAGAAACGCACATAGATCAAGACGAATTATATTTTCTTTGTCCCTTCTCCATCTTTCAGTACAATGACATGCAAAATGTAAGTTCGTTTACAAACAGCAATTACGTGCAATCTTCAGTCGGATCAGGAACTTGGAATCCGTAGAGCAGAATTTATCAAACCAAATTCAAACTATCTGAATTAAGTGAGAACGAATAACCATCAAATTGTCATGTCCATCATGTTTTTCTATTGTTCCTCAATGTTCGCAGCATTTGAGCTGTTAGCCAGCAAGAGATCATCATTCGAAAGTGTCAATCCGAAGTGAAAACATCGTGGTAAAACAGGGATCCAGTGAGACAGTGCACGGAACTTTCTTCTGAGCATTCAGTGAGTGGATATACTGGCCACTGCCATTTGGCCCCACCTGCCTTGTCGGTCATTCAATAAGATCATGGCTAATCTGCTTGTGCTTCTAATTCCCAAATGGAATCACGGGATCCCTGCAGTACAGAAGGAGGCCGTTTGGCCCATCAAGCCTGCACGGACGGCAAATCCAACCAGGCCCTAACCCTGTAATCCCTGTTTACCCTTGTTCGGGGCGGCATGGTGGCACAGTGGTTAACAATTATGTCTCACACTGCCAGGCACCAGGGTTCCATTCCTGGCTTGGGTCACTATCTATGTGGAATCTGCACGTTCTCCCTGTGTCTGCGTGCATTTCCTCCGGGTGCTCTGGTTTCCTCCCACAGTCTGAAAGATGTGCTGGTTAGTTGCATAGACCATGCTAAATTCTCACTCAGTGTACCTTAATAGGCGCCAGAGTGCGTTGACTAGGGGATCTCCACAGTAACTTCATTACAGTGTTCATGCAATCTTATTGATACTAATAAATAAATTAATAACCATTAGTCCCCCTGACACTATGTGGCAACAGAGAATGACCAATGGGATCACTCCATTTATGAACATGAGAATATCTATATCTAGGGCGGCACGGTAGCACAGTGGTTAGCACTGCTGCTTCACAGCTCCAGGGTCCTGGGTTCGATGCTCGGGTCACTGTCTGTGTGGAGTTTGCACATTCTCCTCGTGTCTGCGTGGGTTTTCTCCGGGTGCTCCGGTTTCCTCCCACAGTCCAAAGATGTGCGGGTTAGGTTGATTGGCCAGGTTAAAAGTTGACCCTTAGAGTCCTGAGATGCGTAGGTTAGAGGGATTAGCAGGTAAAATATGTGGGGGTAGGGCCTGGGTGGGATTGTGGTCGGTGCAGACTCGATGGGCCGAATGGCCTCCTTCTGCACTGTAGGGTTTCTATGGTATCTGCCACAAAAAACACAAAATCACATTGTGTTTTGAGATGAGGCCACATCCGGTCAGCAACTAAATAAGAATTGTCAGCCATCCAAGGTTAAATCCACAAACAACTGCATAGGCAACGGTGTAGGGATATGTAGATGATCAAATGCTTATTTTCAGAAGGATAAGACTGGGACTGTGAGAGATCTGTAAGACAGCTGGGCCAGTGAAAAGTTGTTGGATGAATATCCCTGGAATGCCTCGAGTGCAGAAGGAAGCCATTCGGCACATCCAGGTGTGCACCAATTCTTCGAAAGTGCGTCTTGCGCTGGCCTGCGCCGCCTGCCTATAGCAGGTTAAGATAAATGAGATGTATTAGCGGCATGAGGTGTGTGAATCCCCGGGCCAGATGACTTGTATCCCAGGCTGCCTTGGGAGGCAAGGGAGGTGTTTGCAGGGGCCCTGATGGAAATATTTACATCTTAGCTCGCCTCAGGTGAGGTGACTGACTCGAGGATAGAAAATGTGTTACCAGTATTCACGATTGGAAACAGGGATAAGTCAAGCAATTGCAGGCCAGTTCGTCTAATCTCAGTGGCAGGGAACAGGTATTGGATGAACACTTACAGAATACCTACAATGCAGAGAGAGGCCATTCGGCCCATCGGGTCTGCACCAAATATCCGAAAGATCATCTTGCCCATTCTTTTCTCCCCCCATTTTCCCCTTATCCCCATGAACCTGCTCAATTTCTGTGGCTAATCCATCAAACTCACATCTTTGGGCAAATGGGGGCAAATTTAGCATGGTCAATCCACCTCACCTGCAGACCTGTGTGACTATGAGAGGAAACACATGCACTGGATTTGTGGTGGTTCATACTGGACAGCTCTGCACTGTGTTCAGTGGGCTGTTCCCCGGGATGGACACCGAGAGAAACAAAAAGATGAACTACCAGCAGATCAGTAAATTCTTACATTTCCTCTTTACGAGGAATTGACGTCCTGTCGCAGTCCTGCATATCCTAATTTCGCGAGTTACTTGCTGAGTGACACATTGATGCTTGAGGATGCGGGAACAGAAGTGGATCTGAGAAAAAATATGCCTATGGCCTTTAAGGCACACTGCACCGACGTCTCGAGGCTGTGCAATTTTAATCGGGATGTATGCCAAGTACGGATTTTATGTTGCAAGTGCATTTCAACAGAGACTCGCCCGTGTGACGAAAGTTCTGCATGGGAAAAGATTGAAAAGTCTGCAACGCTCAATGATAGGTGGTTTGGAACACGACTTCCCACATTCTATGAGTAGTTCATATATTTTGTGAATAAAAAGTCAACCTGAACCACGACAGGTTTGGGCAAGACTTCTCACTGAAATAACTGTTGCTTTTACTGTTTCCTTCAATGAAATAAAGAGAGATTCCATCGGTCCATAAGACCAGAAGATGAAAACGTATGACAGCAGGAGCAGACCATTCGGCCCATGGATGTTGCTCCTGAATTCAATGAAATCATGGCTGACGTCATAATCTTCAACTCCATTTTCCAGTACTAGTTCAATAACCCTTGATCCCCTTACTGATTACAAAAACGTATCTATCTCAAACGTAAGCAACAGGGCTGTGCAGCCGTCTGCGGTAATTAATTTCACAGCTTCATGAGAAGAGAAGAAATTCCTCCATACCTCCGTCCTAATTAGGTATTAATCCGTACTTAATCCTCTGGTCCCAGACTCTCCAAAAGTGGAAACAACCTCTCAGCATCGATTGTGTCAAGCCCTTGAGAATCCGATATGTCTCAATACTGTCGCCTGTCATTTTTCTCAACTCCATTGAGTACAGGCCCAGGACACAATGGGCACAGCTGACTCACAACGCCAGGGGCCTGGGTTCATCTCCGGCCTTTGCACGTGTGGAGTTTGCACGTTCTCCCCATCTCTTTGTGAGGTTCCTCTGGGTACTACAGTTTCCTCCCACATTCCAAATATTTGAAGTTTAGGTGGATTGGCCATGCTAAATTGCACCCGTTGTGCCAAAGTACGTGGGTTTTTGGGATTAGTGGTATAAATACTAGCCTTGCATTGCAGTGTTAATGCAGCCGACTTGTGGCACTAATAAAATGACTTGTTCTGTCTTCCATTAGGGAGGGAGAGCTCTTCCTGTGCCCTTTCTCCCGCTTTCAGAATGTTTGTAAATACCCATGAACATCAGCAGCAAATTTATGTTTGCTCCGGTCCTCCATTTTATCCACAGCACTAGCAATATTACAGAGATTGACTGTTCACTGATGTAACCTTCGTGTTACAAATATTTGTTGCTGTGAGTGATTGTGAGCGAGAATCCTGTCTGTGTAGGCACGTCTTGTGTCGTTTGAACTGTTGTATGTGTGAGCATGGTTGTCATACAAAATCTGAATGTGCACGTTTAGTTCACATGGTGTTAGCGGGGTTTTCCGATAAAGTGGCAAATATACTTAGGAAACCATTGTCACAGGATAAAGGTGAAGCTTTATTTTAAAAAACAATGGGCAATGGAAGAAATTATATCGATGGTCTCAGTTAAAGAGTAGCCAGACCGCTTGAATAAATTTGAATGTTATCAATAAAAAAAGAGCAGTTGCACATTTACTTAATCTGAATCTCCCCCCTATATTCGTTTTAAAGCATCTTCATTTAATGTCCACACATCAACATAAATATTTGTCAGATAATTCAGCCAATCGCTTTGCGCTTTACAGCATTACGGTGTCTTATTCGTCCATTACTAACCGGGCGTTGTTCCCATTCTAGCTATGACGACTTCCCTGTTGCCTGGATGTGGCAACCATGACTCTAATGCCAAAGTGGAAAACGTGAAAAACACTGATTAATTGGGAAATTATATTTATGGTCTCAGCCACAGAATACCCAAACCGCTCGAATATGTTCTAATGTTATCAGTAAAAAACAATGCAGTTATAGATTTTCTTAATCTGATTACCTCCTTTACATTAGTTTCAGAGCATTTTCATTTAATGTCTATACATCATCATAAATCTTTGCCAGATAATTCAGACAATTGCTCAGTACTTTCTAGCAGAATGCTTATTTGTCCATTACCAACCGGACGTCATTCCCATTCGAGCTGTGACTACTTCCTGTTGTCTGGATGCGGCAGCCAATACAAATAAATGCCAACCGTCTCACCGCCAAGTCTGTGTTGATATCAATTTCCACGTCCAGGGTTATGCGTAATCTATGTCTGGGCTGCCAACCAACTAGTCATAAAGTTGCAATTTATGTTCCCTGATAATAATCTCCCAGATATGAGAAGGCTAACTAAGGCACCCAGGCATTTGGCTCTGAAACAAGTCAACTTTTCCATTACACCTTTTGACAACTTGCATTGACTGAAATGTTTAACCACAGTGAAATACTTTGAAATGCATTTGAAATATCAACTTATAAGTCTTAAAAATCATAGTTACTTCTTTTAATTCTCTATCTACATTCATACGTGAGCAAGGTATCATTCCTCTTCCTACTGTTAATTCTGTCAGTGTCTATATTCTGTCTAAACTAAGAGACATCTGCAATAATCGCTTTCACATGTGAGTAGAGGTTAATTATCAGAATGGCTGGAGGATTGGCCAACCAACATAAAGCAGAGAGTTTGGGATAAATGTTGACAAGATGTAGCTAATGGTGTGCTACAGAGTTCAGTCCTTGGTCCCCAACTAGTTACAATCTATATTCATGTCTTGGATGCAGGGACAGCTGGTACCATAGCCAAAAACTCAGAAGGACGAATATAGGTCGGAATGCAACTTCTAATGAGGATAAAATACATTTACAAATGGATATATCTCGCTTAAGTGAATGGGGGGAAATGGGGCAGATGGAGTTTAACGTGGATAAATGTGAGGTGATCCATTTTAGTGGGAAAAAATCCAAAGGCAAAGTATTTTCTAAATGGAGAGAAATTTTGGAGTGTTTCGATGCAGAGGGACCTGGTTGTCCTATTTCATGAATTGCAGAAAGCTAGCATGCAGGTCGTGTATGAATGTAGGGAAGTGTTACTGCTTCTGCACAAGACATTTGTGAGACAGCATCTGGTGTATTGTGTACAGTTCTGGTCCACTTCCTTGAGGAGGAATGTAATTCCATTGGAGGTGGTAACAGCGGATTGATAACAGTGATGAGGGATTTGTTTTACCAACAGTCTGGTGGGCACGCCAACCCGGTACCCTGCCACTCCCTACTTGGCACCCTGGCTCTGCCTACCAAGAACCGGGTGTTGCTGAGGGGGTGGCGTCTGAGGGGATGGCGCTTGATGGACTCAGAGTCTGACGGGGTCACAACCAGAAAGGGGGGAGGGGGGCGGGGCGACGCCCATAGGTTCGGAGGGAAGGGGGAACTTCAAATCAAGTGGTGGGGCCTGGTCGGCGGATTAGCGACCTGGGGCTTGGGTGGAGATAGGAGGCTGAGGCCTGTGATTAGGGGGACGGCAATCAGGAGGCGGGCAATCGGTGGCTTGCAGTGGGGAGGATGTGGGTGGAGGGGGGAGCGGGGAGGGGGCCATGTCCTTTAGCGAAGGAAATCTACCCACCATACGTGGCCTGCCATACCTGTGGCTTCAGATCCACAGGAATGTAGTTGACTAATCAATGCCTCTTCAGATAGGTAATGAATGCTGCCACAGCCAATTGCCATGAATGTTTAAAAAATGCTTTCTTCCCCTTGTCCTCTCGCCAATTCTCTCTTCCTCTCTCACTCAGAAAACAGCTTTCCTTACCCCTCCCTCTCACTCTATCCACACTCAGCCCATTTCACAGCTTACACATCCCTCTCGCTCTGAAATTCTCAGTGCATCACCCTCCCAATTTAAGGGTCTGTATCAGATGGAGGAACAATATCAGTGAGAATAAAACATATTTTTTACTGCTCCGTGAGCTGACGTATTTGCATCTTTTGCAGGGCCGTAATTTTCTGAGGTGTTCCATTGATTCAAAATGTTTTCTCAGTTTGAGGATCTGCATTGGATTGAGGGGTGGAATAATTTTCTTTGGACATGAAGTAGTTCCAGATAATTGATTCATAGAATTTTGCAATTTCTGATCATCCAGTTAAATGCCATAACTGAATGTCCACAGTTAAAGAATCAGCTACATTCCTCGAGTACAGTAGACCGCCCGGAGAGCAACACACTAACAATTCGAAATTAATTACTGAATGGACAAAGTCCAGAGACAGATATCACTGAAAGAACCTGAGATCTAGAGATGGGACTGATGGTGTTTGAGTGGACAGCTTCTATCCTGTTATTATTGGTTGATAAATGTGATCAGCACAGTCCAGTGTTTGCAAATAGGTAAGTCAGTCTAAATAAATATTGTCCATCACTGAACTCAATGTGTAATCTGTTTGCTCCACCATTTAAAAATAACCTCTAACCATGTTGCGACGTCGATGCCCCTGCGGTGATTCTGTAGTGTACAATTTAAGGGCTTTGGCAATATATAACCTCAGACTTTAAGACAGAGAGACTGCCAGAAGTACGATGGGACTTTTTTCGCAAAAAAACATGCATAGCCCAATTGAAGTGGCTGAGAAAATATTCTACACCATCTTCGCTGTTGCCGGTGTTCCTGGTAAGTGACTACACCCATTTGAAGTTGTATAAATCTGAGAGGCTGTCTCATTTTTTAACTCTGACTGGACATATTGCGTGCTGAACTCATGCTCATTGCTCCACAAACACCAGAAGAATGATGCAATTCACTTAAATCAAAATGCTCGCTATCTCTGATTTTAATCGCATTCATCCACTTAGAGTGAATATGTGTAACTAAGTCACAGGTTGTCTGGCTATTTAGGTTGCTGAATTTAGTGGATTATTGTGCAATGCTGGATTGGACCTCAGCTCAGGCAACATCTCTGAAGGAAGGTTGATTGGGTCACAGAATAAAATCACACCAAATGTGTATCACAAAACAGCGTGTGATATGTGACACCAGTGAGCAGTTATTACTGTACGTATCGTGGACGGAGAAAGAACGGCTGCAACAATGGTTTAAGAACAATACGGCAATAGCGGCTTTAAAATGGTTCTGCTGGTTGAGAGCAAAGCATGCTGGGAACTTCGTTTAACTTATTGATTAAAACCAGATGAAGGTCATAAAGATGCTCTCGTCTGGGAGCGGTGATCTGAAGCTCCCTGTGTTGGTCAGGTCAGGGAATTGTTTACATTAACTGAGACAGCGTGGCTCCGATTTTTATGGCTGATATGTATGGAACATGTGAAATGAACGAAGCATCATGGTATCTTTCACAAGTAATTTCAATGGATGTTCCAGCAATGTGATTGGTTTCTCGTTACACAGTTGGTTGCATGACGCAGAACCTTCCAGACGTGATTCGGGAATTGTGAATTAAAGACATGTGAGTTCTTTGTTTGACAGCGATAACCCAAAGAAAGCAACCATCGCAAGAAAACCTTGAACCTTGAAGGATACTTCAAGAGGAGAAGAGAGATACTACACTGAGGATATTTCTTGACCAAGCTTTTCCTGAACTCGGTCGTATCTACTTTCAGTTTACCCGTTAACGTTGATGTTCTGTTAATGTTGAATTTCAGTTTGTGTTAAATTTCAGTTGACGGTTGATGTTCAGTGAGTGTTAAAGTTCAGTAACGAATTAATGAGTTGCAACTGTTTATGTTTCCGTTGGTACTGGAAGTGTTAATCAGAGAAATTGTTGAATTACTGTCCTTGATTGTCTCATTAAACTGGAATGCTTGGAAATTGTTGAATTTAAAAGCGGGAAAACACAATGTCACTCATAATCTCATACGTGCCGATTAAATCTTCACTTCATCTACCTGTTCTCTCAGTAAAACAGACCCAACTATCAAATATCTCCTTACGGCAAAACTGTTCCGAATTTTCACGCAGCAAGATGGTGTGACCTGGACTGCATTGCCTGAGAGAGTGCTGGAGGCAGACAAAAGTGGGAATTTTAGAAAGGAATGGGATAAATGAGAGAAAACAAATTCGGGAAAAGGGCAGTGGAGCGCTAGTAACTCATCTACTCTTTCGAAAGGTTCGCTGTGGATACAATGGATGAGTGACCTCTTGCGGTTCATTCCCCACAAAACCTTAGAATCCATACAGCGCAGGGAGAGACGATTCGGTCCATTCAGTCTGCACTGACTCTCCAATGAACAATCTGCCCAGGCCCTACACCTTTACCCCCGCCCACATAACCTGCATAGCTTTGCACTGCAGGAGGAAACAGGAACACCCGCAGGAAACCCACACAGACAACATGTAAACTTCACACAGACAAGTAGCCATTGCCGAAATTGAACCCGGGTCCCTGGCGCTGTGAGGCAGCATGATTTGTTTTGATTGCCATGACAGCGAGCATCTCAGTTCAACTTCCTCTCTCTCTTTCTCCTTCACCGCATCGCTCTTTTTCACCCAACTCTCTCTCTGTCTCCTCATCAATCTCCACCTCTGTCTTCTGCTCTCAGTTAATTCGTCTCCCTCTTGGTCAAACGCTCAATTGCTCTTCCTCACTCTCATTCAACCCATCTGTCTCCTCTTCTCTCTTGCCATCTGTTACTCTTACATCGTCTGGCCCAAACGGCTCTCAGCACAAATCTCAGCCCAAATCACTCTCCCTCCACATCTCCTTCAGCTGTTCTTTCTCCCCTCAAACCCTAAACCCATTTCTCACTATCTCCGTTTCCCACCCAATCTTCACATTCTGTTTCACTCAGCAGTTGTGTATCCAGCTATCTTTCTCTCCCGAACACTAATTCAATCTTTTTTATACCGTCTATGATTGATTCTATCTGTCATGCTCTCGTAATTTCAGGTCTTTTTCTCTCGCATAACACTCTCCCTCACCTACGCACACACTCGCACTTACACGCAGACTTTCGCTCTTTCTCGCTCACAGGCACACACACACACACACCCTCAGACTCAGGTGCACTTACTCAGGCATTCAGACACACTTCACTGTCTCAAACTCACGCACAGAAAATACAACTCTCTCTATCTCTGCGTCTCATTCTCCCACACACACATAGACAGACACTTACACTCAGACCTGCTCATTCAGGCATTCAGACACACTTCACTGCCTCAAACATAAACACACAGATACACTTACATTATCTCTCTCAGACACACACGCACACACATGCCGACACGTACATTCTCGCAGTCTCACACACACGTACATATAAAAAAATTCTCCCTTACTGTCTCTCTCTCTCTCTCTCACTCTCACACACACACACACTCTCTCATTCTCCTTTCCTCACACTTCCAGTGTCTCACAATTGCACCCTCTCTCAAACTTTATCTCTCTTTTGAACTCTCTCACACTTGGCCTCTCAAACTCTTGGACACTCACTTTTACATTCTGACACAGAAAATAACAAACAAATACGCCAAAGCAAACTTAGGTTCACGCAAACTCACACCCATACGCTCACCATAATTTCAGACACTCACGCTCGCACATTCACACTCTCACACATTCACACTCTCCCTCACTCATTCACTCACTCTCTCAGAGACGCTCTCACAAAATCTCCTCTCACACTCCCTCCCGCTCACACAAACGGACACACACCCTCTCTCTCTCCTCCGTGCCTCATCTTTTCTGAGGCAATATCTCTTCTCTCCCCACATCCCCCCATCTCTCTCTTTCCCTTCCGCCCGCTCCCCGTCCCCCTCCCCATCTCAATCACACAGGAGCACACCGCCTGTGCCTCTCTCACTCCATAAGTATTTTCCGTCAACACACCCCCTTCTCTCTTTCTCTCACCATGTGTCCCCCTCTCTCGCATTCCATCTGTCTCATTTACTAGCTCAGACTATCTTTCTTGCTCAGTCGCTTGCACCATCCTTCTCCCTCTCCCTCAGCCCTTGTCTCCCTCTCTCGATGTGGTCCCATCTGTTTCCCATGCTCTCTCGCCCGTATAAACATTCCCCTGGACCTCTTCTGCGCTCTGTCAAGTTTGTTTACATGCTTTCTAAAGATTGTCACCCAGCAGAGGAAGCAATACCCCAGCCGAGCAATTTTATGTGAGCTCAGCGCCAAGCTTTTTATGAAACTTAAGAAGAAAATCTTGCTGGTAAAAGAGGATGTGATATGGATTGTGCAGGTAAGATTAAAGAAAATTCCAAGAGGTTATATCGCTATCTTAGGAGTAAGTGGCAGGCGAGTGAGAAAATAGCATAGCCGTCTGTGAGTGGAGTCACAGGAAATGGGTGAGAAGTTGGATTCTCCTCTGTGTTTCACGAGGAGAAAATCATGGTTGCTAACGAAATAAGGGGAACAAGTGGTGACGTCTTGGGTCACACACATATTACCAGGGAGGAGTTATTTGCAGGCTTAAAGCACATTACGGTGGATACATACCCTGGGCCTGATCAGCTGCATCGTGGGATATTGTGGGAGGCAATGGAAGAAACTGCAGAGTCCCTGATGGTGTTATTTGCTGCAAATCTTTCCACTGGCCATTCTGCAGAAGAGTGGCGGGTGGCTAATGTTGTCACGTTGTTTAAGTAGCAACTTATAGCATAGACAAACCAGGCAATTACTGGCTGGTGAGCCTGACATCCGTGGTTGCTAAGTTACTGGAGGGGTTCTGAGGGACAGGATGTACCAACATTTGGATAGTCAATGTCTGATTCGGGACAGTCAGCACGGCTTTGTGTGTGCGAAGTCATGTTTGATGAAACTTTAAGAGTTTTTCGAACAGGCAACCGAGCGAATGGATGGCAGTAGATCTTGTCGATATGGACTTTAGCAAGGCCTTTCACATGGTCCCGCATCATAGGCTCGCCTGGAAGGTTATGTTGCATGGAATCCAGGGAGAGTTTGCCAATTGGATTCCAAATTGGCTCGATGGTAGCAAGCAGACTGTGATGGTCGAAGGCTGTTTCTGGGACAGGAGGCTGGTGACTAGCGTTGTGACTCAATGGTCGATTTTGGACCCTTGTTATTCATTATTTATATGAAAGATTTGAATGTGAACGTACACGGCATGGGTGGTAAGTTTGTGGATGATACTAAGTTAGGAGGTATCGTTCTTAAAAGGTTATCAAAAATTAAAGGAGGATCTTGATCAGTTTTGGAAATGCGGCAAGAATTGGCAAATGGATTTCAATGCAAATTACGGTCAAGTGTTGCATTTTGGAAAGTCAAACCAGGGTAGGACCTATACAATGAATGGTAGGGCATTGAGCGGTGTTGAAGAGCAGGGACTCTTCGGAGTAGAAGTACATAGTTCGTCGAAAGCGACGTCACAGGTAGACAAGATTCTGAAGAAGGAGTTTAGCACATTGGCTTTCATCAGTCAGGACATTGGATGTAAGAATTGGGACATTATGTTCCAGTTGGATAAGTTGTTGGTGAAGCCACACTTTAAAAAATCCAAGAGGTTCTATAGCTCTATAAAGAGAAAAAAATTGGCCAACGGTAACCCTCTAACAGGAAATATGTTGATTAACTGGAAAGAGTGCAAAGTTTTGAAGGATGTTGCCAGGACCAGCGGGCTTGAGTGAAAGGGCGTGGTTGGCCAGGCTCGCACTTTATTCCTTCGAACATACAAGACTGAAGGCTAATCTTATTGAAGTGCATAAAATCATGAGGGGCAGAGATATGATGAACATACATAATCTTTTTTCTCCAGGAAAGGGCAATTGAAAACGAGAGGGCATGAAGTTAAAGGTGAGAGGGGAAATATTTAAACGTGAACTGAGTGGCAACTTTTTCACACAGAGCATGGTACGTATATGGAATGAGTTGCCAGGGAAAGTGGTTGAGCTCGGCACAAGAGCAACATTTGAAAAGCATTGGGGTAATCACATGGATGGGCAAGGACTTAAGGGTTAGGGGCTAAACGCAGGCAAATGGGAATAGCTGGGAGGGCACCATGATTGGCACGGACCAGCTGGGCTGAAAGGCCTGTATTCTATATGACTCTATGAATGTATGAGTCTGTGACAAAGTTAACTTTTCTTTAAAGTGATCATGTTAGGAATTTAAACACCATCCCTCTCACACCATTGGACACATCCTGATATGTCCTCTCGCCCACTTTGTCTCCCATTGTCTCTGTTTTTCTCCCACTCAGGCAATCAATCTCATTTTCCCGATTTTTACAATTATTTCCCGCACCCTCTCACCCCCTCCATCCCTGTCGAGCCTCAGCGCATCTAATAGCTCGGCGCTCTCTCTCTCTACATCTCAGTTGGTCTCTCTCCCAGTTTAAGGTTCTGCATCACATGGAAGGCCAATATTAGCCTGCGCACTAGCTGTCACAATTAGATGTGTTTTCTTTACTGCTCTGTGCAGTGATTTGTTTCTATCTGCAGCAGGATCTGAATTTTCTAAGGTTCAATTGTTTCAAAATGTTTACTTAGCTTGAGGAGTTACATTAGATTGAAAGGTGGAATCATTGTCTTTGGACTTTAAGTAGTTCCAGATATATATATTGCTTTGAAGTTTACAATTTATGCTCACCCACAGCGCACGTTAATCTTATAACTGAACATCCACAGTTAACGAGTCTGCTACATCCCAGAATGCAGTCGAACCACCAAGAGGGAGACACAGTAACAGTTGGAACTTACTTAATGAGTGGTCACAGTCCAGTGGCAGATATTATTGAAACAATCTGAAATCCAGAGATGGGACTGATGGCGTTTGAGTGAACAGGGTTATTATTTGTTGATGAATGAGATTAACACAGTCCAGTGTTTAGAATGTAGGATCTCACTCAAAAATAGATATTTTCGATCTTTGAACTCAATGTCGTAATCTATTTATTCACACTTGTTTTTTAGAAGTACGTTGAATGGTGTTGTAAACTCCTTATCCCTGAGGTGATTCTACAGTGTATAAATTAAAGCTTTGGGAATATGTAACCTCAGAGGTTAAGACACGGTGGCTGCTAGCAGCACGAAGAGTCACACCACTTCACAATAAACATGCATTTTCCAATTCAAACAGTTGAGAAAATATTCTACACTTTCATTGCTGTTGTTGGTGTTCCTGGTAAGTGACTATAAATATTGAAGCTGTGAAAATCTTTGTCTGATGTTACACTGTGACTTGAAAGTCTCTACGCTGATCTCGTGCTCACTGATATTTCGACAACTGGTCAACGCTATCATTCACTAAAATCAAATGTCCTGAAATATCGGTATGGTTTTAATCCCTTCCCTCAACAGACAATTAATCTATGTCAGCAACACACGGTCTCATTTGTCAATGAAATGATGGTGTTCAGTGGATTTTTGTGTAATGTTAAATTGAACGTCAGCTTCTCTCTGAACGATGTTATGGTGTGATTATTGCGAGCAGGAATGCAATAACTGACACAATGGAAAAAAAATGTTACTGGCTGTAAATTGCAATGTTGCTGCAGAGCAGATTATACAAAGTTATCTCCGTTGACTCAGTACAGAACGGTCGTTTGTTCGCCAACGCGCTGGTAAAGCACAAACTGAGAGAAAGGTCTCTGGAGCACTCTGCCAAGCTGAAAAACCATACAATTTCATACATTGTAAGTCGTGAGGGCAAAACACAAGATACATTCCAACAGTGTCTTGTTTCTATTTTACGTTAAACAATTTATGGATGTTCACGAGCTATGACAAGGCATGGCCGGTGCTGAATAGGGTCTATTCCTAGGAGGAATGTGACCACAGTAAGCGTTTTAACAACACCAGGTTAAAGTCCAACAGGTTTATTTGGTAGCAAATGCCATTAGGTTTCGGAGTGCTGCTCCTTCGTCAGATTGAGTGGATATCTGAAGAAGGAGCAGCGCTCCGAAACCTAATGTCATTTGCTACCAAATAAACCTGTTGGACTTTAACCTGGTGTTATTAACACCCTTACTATGTTTACCCAGTCCAACGCCGTCATCTCCAAATCAGGAATGTGACCTGCAGAGGGTTTGTTTCTGGGGGTCGAGTGGAGTAGGGCGGAGTGGTGTCCTGCAGTGAACCGAACCCTGTTGAATGTAAAATGCTGGCGATGGAATATTACTGGGAGCACCTTGACCTGGATTGTTTCTCGACTGGGAAACGATGTATTCCTGGGAAAAGTCTAATGTGTGGATGTCCACAACATTTACTCCAGGGGAGGGGCTACTTTATGAATTACTGAAACTGGAATGGGTCTATTACTGGGATGTAAACCTGAGTAGTTTATAAGTGGGAGTGAGTCTATTTTCGTGAATAGTGTGGTCAAATAATATTCAAAACAACCAAATTGTCTGTTCCTTTGAACGTCAAAAACTGGAGTTCGGCTGAAGCTGGAGAGGATCTATTCCTTCAGAAAATGGCCGCTGGGAATGTTCGGAAATCGGGACTTTCCGTTCCTCGGAATGGTGCCAACTGGATGTGGGCCAAAACTGCAGAGTGTGTATTACTAGGATGATGCACACTGGAGATGGTCGAGATATGGAGAAGGTTTATTCCTGTGAAATCTCTGCATTTCTAATTGTTTTTATTTATTTTGTGACGTTTCTCTTTGGAAGAACATGCTATTTGGTTATTTGAACCTGGGGTGGGTCTATTCCGTGGAGGTTGCGTCCTCTAGAGTGTCTGTAAGTGCAGGCAGTCTATTCCTGTGAAGCGTCCTCTCCGGGAATGCTGTGGTGATTGGCAGGCACTCTTCGACCCACGATTACTAAATGCCGAGATTGAATTTGTCATTGATCACTGAGGCTTCCAATAATCCAGGACTGGTATCCAATTTCATCAGCAGTCCAGTTCAGGAAAATTCCACTCCAGGGTGGGGTCCGAAAATTGGATTGGAGGAGGGATGGCAGTGTGTGTTGCCAATCTCAGGTATATTTGTGTTTGTTTTGGGAAAGCCAGCCAGTCTGAATTAATCCCATAAAACAGATTGCATCAGATCCGAACTTCTGCCAATCATATTTGAAATATCAGCACTTTCGTCCTACTCTCTTCAAATTAACTTCTGTAATATACGGTTTCCTGTGTCCTTCCCCTTACTTAAACACTGCTACATTTGCTGCTTTCAAGTCTGCAATTTTAATGTCCATCCCCTCACGCTACCAACAACACGACCCCCACCTCCCCGTGCCCATTTTATTTATGCTGAATTTGTATCTAACTTTAGGTTCAGACATGGAGAATGTGTAGTCAATAATTTCCAGACTCTTATTGCTTTTTCTCTGACAGTTAATTTACTGGGAATTGTGATCCTCTGTCGGCGAAAGTGTGGCCTCTCCACTTGCACCACTCGCTACCTGGTTGCCATGGCAACGGCTGATCTACTGGTCATTATTATTGACCCCATACTGAACTGGGTCGCTTATTATTATTTCCGTTGGAGTTACCTGTCCCTTACACCTGTGTGTCTTGTTAAAGGTGTCCTGATTAAATTAGCCAAAGAGTCTTCTGTTTGGTTCACCGTCACTTTCGCCTTTGATCGATTCGTGGTTATTCGCTGCCAGAAACTGAAAACTAAGTATTGCACTGGGAAAACTGCGGCTGTGGTTCTGTCAACAACCGGCATCCTGCTCTGCGCAAAAAATATCCCCCGGTATTTCACGCAGGAATCTGCAATGATAATGGACAATTTGCCATGGCTGTGTCGGACAAAGACAAGCTATTGGACTGATCCAGGATGGGTTGGATTTAACTGGTTTGAGCAGGTTTTAAGCCCATTGCTCCCATTTGGGTTAATCCTGTTGATCAATACTCTGACAGTCAGACACATTTTAGTGACCAGTAAAGTCCGTAAAGGACTGAGGGCCCAGATCAAGAGAGAGAATCACAGTGACCCAGAGATGGAGAGCAGAAGGAAGTCAATGATTTTACTCTTCACCATATCTGGAATTTTCATTTTCCTCTGGTCAGTGATCGTTATAAAATTTTTCTATTTGGATTTGAGAGGATCAATTTCCATCACCATTCCAGAATTTACATTGCAACAAGTTGCATATATGCTGTCGACTCTAAATTGCTGCACAAACACAGTTATTTATGTGGTGACTCAGTCGAAGTTCAGGGAACAGATCAAGATCCTGGTGAAGTATCCGGTTACATCAATAATTCATGCAGTAAACAAAACCGACTAACAACCAATGAGGGATTGAGTTTACTGACTGGCAGTCCCACCTGCCAATCGGCAGCACAATCTGCTGACTGGTTGTCTCCAGAGCCAATCAGTGAATTACTCCCGTTGACCGACAGGTGCTTCCACCAACACCAAGTACTGCCAATCAGAGACACTGCTGTCAGGCTGACAGCCACAGCAAACAATCCAGCAGCACTGGGGGAGTAGCAATGCTGGTTAGGGAGCATGTTATAGCGGTACAGAAGGTGGAAAATTTGGAACGGTCAGGTAACGAGTCACTGTGGGTGGAGCTCAGAAACAGGAAGGGCGCAGTCACTATTCTGGGGGTATACTACAGGCCTCCCAACAGCCCAAGGGAAGTTGAGGAACGGATATGTAAGGAGATTCTGGACAGGTGCAGAAAAAATAGGGTTGTTGTAGTGGGAGACTTTAATTTCCCACACATAGACTGGAAATCAATTCGGGCTGGGGGGCTGGACGGGGAAGAATTTATAAAATGCGTACAGGAAGGTTCTTTCAAACAATATGTTGACAGTCCAACTAGAGAGGGGGCTATACTGGACCAAGTATGAGGGAATGAGCCCGGTCAGTTCATCAACGTTTCAGTAGGGGAATATGTGGCAAATAGTGACCACAATTCTGTAAACTTTAGGATAGTAATGGAAAAAGATGAGTGTTGTCCTATGGGTAAGGTGCTGAATTGGGGGAAGGCGACCTACAGCCGGATTAGGCAGGATTTGGTGGCTGTTGATTGGGAGAGGCTGTTCGAGGGTAAATCCACATCTGGCATGTGGGAGTCTTTTAAGAAACAGTTGATAGGACTGCAGGACAGGCATGTGCCTGTAAAGAGGAATGATAGGAAAGGTAGGATTCTGGAGCCGCGGATAACCAGTGAAATTGTGGGTCTAATCAAAAAGAAAAAAGAGGCATACATGAGGTCCAGGCAGCTAAAAACAGAGGGAGCTGTGGAGGAATACAGAGAAAGTAGAAAATAACTCAAACAGGGAGTTAGAAGGGCAAAAGGGGTCACAAAATGTCCTCGGCAGACAGGATTAAGGAGAGTCCGAAGGCATTTTATACATACGATAGGAACAAGAGGGTTGTTAGGGAAGGAATAGGACTTCTCAGGGACAAAGGAGGGGAATTATGCTTCGAAGCAAAGGAAGTAGGAGAGATCCAAAACGAATACTTTGCATCAGTATTCACAAAGGAGAGGGACATGTTGACTGGTAGTGTCTCAGAGAGATGTGTTGACCCGTTAGCAAAAATCTCAATTACAAGGGAGGAAGTGTGAGGTTTTTGAGGAAACATTAAGACAGACAAATCCCCAAGGCCAGATGGCATCTATCCTGGTCTCGTCAGGGAGGCAAGAGATGAAATTGCTAGGCCTCTAACAGAAATCTTTGTCTCTTCACTGGACACAGGTGAGGTCCCAGAAGATTGGAGGATAGCAAACGTCGTCCCGTTATTTAAGAAGGGTAGCAAGGATAACCCGGATATTTATAGGGTGATGAGCTTGACGTCTGTGGTAGGGAAATTGTTGGAGAAGATTCTTAGAAAGAGGATATATGCGCATTTCGAACTGAGTAATCTCATTAGAGATAGACAGCATGGTTTTGTACGAGGGAGGTCATGCCTCACAAATTTGGTTGAGTTTTTTGAGGAGATGACAGAAACGATTGACGAGGGAAGGGCCGTGGATGTTATCTAAATGGATTTTAGTAAAACGTTTGACAAGGCCCACCATGGCAGGCTGCTGCAAAAGGTTAAATCTCACAGGGTAAAAGATGATCTGACCAAACGGGTGGAGAACTGGCTTAGCCATGGAAGACAGAGGGTAGCAGTGGTAGGGTCTTTTTCTGTTTGGAGGTCTGTGACTGGTGGTGTTCCACAGGGCTCTGTGCTGGGACCACTGCTGTTTGTGATATATATATATATATATATATACATAAATGATTTGGAGGAAGATGTAGCTGGTGTGATCAGTAAGTTTGCGGACAACACAAAGATTGCTGGAGTTGCGGATAGTGATGAACATTGTTAGAGAATACAGCAGGATGTAGATAGGCTGGAACATTGGGTGGAGAAATGGCAGATGGAATTTAATCCACATGAATACGAAGTGATGCATTTCGGTAGATCTATTGTAAGGGGGAGCTATACAATAAATTGCAGAACCATCAAGAGTATAGACACACAGAGGGACCTGGGTGTACAAGTCCACAGGTCCTTAAAGGTGGCAGCACAGGTGGAGAGGGTGGAGAAGAAGGCATATGGCATGTTTGCCTTTATTGGACGGGCCATAGAATATAAAAGGTGGCATATGATTTTGTAATTGTATAGAACGTTGGTGAAGCCACATTTGGAATACTGCGTCCAGTTCTGATCACCACACTACCAGAAGGACGTGGAGGCTTTGGAGAGAGTATAGGAAAGGTTTACCAGGATGTTGCCTGGTATGGAGGGTCATAGCTATGAGGAGAGATTGGGTAAACTGGGGTTGTTCTCCCTGGAAAGACGGAGGATGAGGGGCGACCTAATAGAGGTGTATAAAATTAGGAAGGGCGTAGATAGGGTGAACAGTGGGAAGCTTTTTCCCAGGTCGGAGGTGACGAACACAAGGGGTCACGGGTTCAAGGTGAGGGGGGCAAGATTCAACACAGATGTCAGGGGGACGTATTTCACACAGAGGGTGGTGGGGGCCTGGAATGCACTGCCAAGCAAGGCGATTGAGGCGGACACGCTGGGATCGTTTAAGACGTATCTAGATAGCCACATGAACAGACTGGGAATAGGGGGATATAAACGAATGGTCTAGTTGGGCACATGAGCGGCGCAGGCTTGGAGGGCCGAAGGGCCTGTTCCTGTACTGCTGTTCTTTTTTCTTTATTCTTTGTTACATCTTTTAAATGGATGCATACGCCACTCAGGAAGCTCCATCTGCCGACTGCGATCCACTTCAGCCAGTCAGAGAATCATCCCACTCAATGGCATCCGCTCGAACCAGGTCAAGAACTACAGCCCGCTGGCCAAGGTGCCAACGTGGCTTAACAGTTAGCACTGCTGCCTCACAGAGGCAGAGACCGGACTTCAGTTCCAGCCTTGTGTAACCATCCGTGTGAAGTTTGCACGATCTCCCCTGCCTGCCTCTGAGTGTCCGTTTTCCTCACACAGTCCAAAGATGTGCAGGTTAAGTGGATTGCCGATGCTGAGTTATCCCTTAGTGTCGAAAAATGTGTTGGTTTGGTAGATAGGCCATGCAAAGTAGCCCTCCTCGTGTCCCAAGATGTGTATGTTAAGTACTAACCATGCTAATTGCACAGGACTGAGCGGTAGGCCAGGTGTGGTCTTGGGTGGGGATTCACAAAAACAGATAGTCATCAAATTGTTGCTGTTAATGCAACCAAAACGGAAGCGAATCATTGCTTCTCTACTCATTAAATTGAATCTAAACCTCATTATTCACAATCCTTTCACCAATGGGAGCCATGTCTCCCTATCTTCTTAAGACCACTCGTGATATTGGAGACCTCGATCAAATCTCCTCTCAAGCTTCTCCAGGGAAAGCCCATCTAACTACTCGAATCTGTTGGATGCATTAACAGCATTGGAAACGTTCTCGGGAATCTTTACTGTACTCTGCACAATACATTCAAACTCTTCCAAGTGGCCTGAACTTGAGGCAATACTCCAGCTGAGCCTGACACATGTTCAACATAACATCTTTGCTCGTGTGCTCTATTCCCCTATCAATCATTCCTATGATAGGGCATTAAATATTGAATTAAATATCTTGCCACATAGAATTCTACAGTGCAGAAGGAGGCCATACAGCCCATTGAGCCTGCACCGACAGCAATCCCATCCAGACCATATCCGCTTAACCCCACGTATTTGCCTTACTAATCCCCCCGACATTAAGAAAGAATTTAGCATGCCAATCAACCTATACCACAGCTCGTTGATGTGTGGGAAGAAAACGGAGCACACGGAAGAAACTCACGCAGACACGGAAAAAACGTGCAGACTCGACACAGACACTGACCCGAAGCCGGAATTAAATCCGGGTCCCTGGTGTTGTGAGACAGCAGAGATAACCACTGTGCCACCGTGCCAGCCCATTCAACAACAATCCTTCTGCTCTTGCTGCTTTAATGTTCGAATCCTTCATTTCATAGTGTCCATTCACATGCACCGTGCTGTTAAAGCCGGCTCTGGAAAGAGGTTCCCTCGATTGTTAAATTTCCAAACGGAACCCCAATTGGTCTGGAATGAGAAGGAATGAGCTGTCTCCACTTCCGTATCTGATGCCTCCTTTAGTTGCAACAAGAGTAATTTAAAGGGACCCCCCACCTTGGCTCACTTTTACCAATCCAATTACATGTTCATTTTGAAGGAGGTAACTCAATCAAGCGTTTTTATCAAAAGGAAGAGTTTTTCTTTAAAACCCAAGAAAAAAATGACAACTCAATATTAGTATAGTTTATTCAGAAGTGTCACAAGTAGGCTTAAATTAACAATGCAATGATGTTACTGTGACAATCTGCTCGTCGCCACATTTTGGCACCTATTCCGCCTGCACCGAACGAGAATTAAGCAATGCACCTAACCAGGATGTCTTTCAGATTCTGGGCAGAAACCGCAGCATCCTAAGGAAACCCACGCGGGGAAGGTGCAGAATCTACACAGAGAGTGACCCACGACAGGAATCGAACCCAGGGACCTGGCGCTGTGAGGCAGCGGTACCAACAACCATGCCACTGTACTGCCCCACACGCACACAGATACACCCAACAAATGTCCTCCCGAAATACACGAAGGAAAACCCAATCTATTGCTATCACCAGAGCTCCTCTGCCCGAGAAACATTCGGAAATCCTCCCTGTGCTCTATTAAATACCTGCAAATATTTCCTAAATTGTCGCGCCAAAACTTAATGCAATACATCAGCTGTGACATCTATGAGTTCAACATAACCTTTTGGATCTTGTATTCTATGTCCCATCAATAATGCTTATTCTCTATTAAATCCAGAAGCTAAGAATAAAATAAATAATAGGATACATGTATATATAAATCATTTTTGTGTCTGTCCCAGAAACAGGAATGACAGAACATTGCAGCCATTAAGTTGGGCGATACCAGCAGAATCGCAGCCCGCTGGGGACAATTATTTCTCCATGGGAACGGAAGAGGCTACCCTATTGCGTCGGAAATGTGGTTTCTGCTCAGTCTTATTCTGCAGCAAAACCGAGAAACTGTCTTTCATTGCAAACTGCAGTGCTGACAGGTCTGTGATGCTCCTTGTTTCTGTGTCACCACACGAGACATAATCGTACCAGCACCTAGATTAGTTTGCAGTAGGGTTTTCACTCATTTCCTTGTGTATTCCTGAATGGAAATCGAGCAGCCAATACGGCTTTCTGTCATCTCGGAAAATGTCCTCATTTTGAGATAATTCAACATAAGATGGGTCAGAATAACTGCTGAGACGTTACAATCAATCCCCACTCTCTCTGAAATCACAGAATATTAAAGTGAGAACTTTCCTCTCTTTTTCTCTGATTCTGCCTATTATTTTCTTTCTTTCCCTCCCTTTCTCTCTATCCCTTTCTCTCTCATATTCTCACTATAATTTTCTCCCATTTTATCTATCCATTCTTCCTTCCATCTTTTTCTCTCAATCCCATTCCCTCTGTTCGTCTCGTTTCATTTTATTCCGCACTGCTTGTAAGTTTTCTGCGTCCAATCAGGTTTTTCCAAAGACGAATTTTTTTCCCATCCACCGTGTTCCACCCCAACCAAAATGTCTCCCCTGAAAAGTCTGCTCACAAGAGCAAGCTGCTATTTATGCTCCCACCCTCATAAAACGTAATTTTACCTAACTGGAGCAGTACGATGACACATTGGTTGGCACTGCTGTTTCATGGAGCCAGTGACACAAGTTCGAATTCAGCCTTGGGTGAATGTCTATGTGGAGTTTGCAATTCCAAGTGGCAGATGCAGGATAATTTAGATAAAGGTGAGGTTTTTCACTTTGGCAGCAATAATACGAATGCAGATTATTACTTGAACAGGGCATGGATGGGGCAGAGTTTGTAAGGAGCATCCAGGAGGCTTCCTGAAACAGTATGTAGATAGTCCAACTATGGAAGGGGCCATACTGGACCTGGTATTGGGGAATGAGCCGGACCAGGTGGTCGATGTTTCAGTAGCGGAGCAGTGCGTGAACAGTGGCCACAGTTCAGTCAGCTTTGCGGTTGTGATTGATAAAGATAAGTGCAGTCCTGAAGTTAAGGTGCTCAATTGGGGGAAGGCTAATTACAACGATATTAGGCAGGAACTGAAGAATGTAGATTGGGGGCAGATTATTGAGGGCAAATCAACATCTGACATGTGGGAGGCTTTCAAGTGTAAGTTGATAGGGATTCAGGACCGGCAAATTCCTGTAAGGATGAAGGATAAGTATGGCAAGTTTTGGGAACCTTGGATAACGAGAGATATTGTTAGCCTAGTAAAAGAGAAAAAGGAAGCATTTGTCAAAGCTAGGAGGCGGGGAACACATGGAGCAAGTGCGGAATACAAGGAAAGTAGAAAGAATCTTAAGCAAGGAGTCAGAAGGGCTAAACGGGGTCATGAAAACTCATTGGCCAACAGGATTAAGGAAAATCCCAAGGCTTTTTATACATATATGAAGAGCAAGAGGATAGGCAGGGAGAGGGTTGGCCCACTCAAGGACAAGGGAGGGAATCTATCTGTGGAGCCAGAGGAAATGGGCGAGGTATTAAATGAGTACTTTGTCTCAGTATTCACCATGGAGAAGGACTTCTTGGATGACGAGTCTGGGAAAGGATGTGTAGATAGCTTGAGTCATGATGAGATCAAAAATGGGGAGGCATTGGGGTTCTTGAGAAACATTAAGGTAGACAACTCCCCAGGGCCTGATGGGATATATGCCAGAATACTGAGAGAGGAAAGGGAGGAAATTGCTGGGGCCTTGAGAAAAATCTTTGTATCCTCGCTGGCTACAGGGGACGTCATGATGTGGAGATGCCGGCGTTGGACTGGGGTAAACACAGTAAGAAGTCTCACAACACCAGGTTAAAATCCAACAAGTTTATTTCATAGCCAAAGTCACGAGCTTTCGGAGCGCTGCTCCTTCACAAACAGGGCAGATAAAGACACGAACTCAATTTACAAAATAATGGTTGGAATGCGAGCCTTGACAGGTAATTAAGTCTTAAATTTACGGACAATGTGAGCGGAGAGAGCGTTAAGCACAGGTGAAAGAGATGTGTATTGTCTCCAGACAGGAGAGTTAGTGAGATTGTGCAAGCCCAGACAAGTTGTGGCGGTTACAGATAGTGCGAAATGAACCCAAGATCCCGGTTGAGGCCGTCCTCATGTGTGCGGAACTTGGCTATCAGTCCCTGCTCAGCGACTCTGCATCGTCGTGTGTCGTGGAGGCTGCCTTGGAGAACGCTTAACCTGAGATCAGAGGCCGAATGCCCGTGACCACTGACATGAAGACGGCCTCAACCCGGAGCTTGGATTCATGTCACACTATCCGCAACCCCAACAACTTGTCTGGGCTTGCAAAATCTCACTAACTGTCCTGTCTGGAAACAATACACATCTCTTTACCCTGTGCTGAACGTTCGCTCCACTCAAATTGTCTGTACCTTTACGACTTGATTACCTGTAAAGACTCGCATTCCAACCATTATTTTGTAAATTGAGTTCGTGTCTTTATATGCCCTGTTTGTGAACAAAACTCCCGCTTACCTGACGAAGGAGCAGCGCTCCGAAAGCCAGTGGCTTTTGCTACCAAATAAACCTTTTGGACTTTAAACTGGTGGTGTGAGACTTCTTACAGGGGAGGTCCCAGAGGATTGAAGAATAGCCAATGTTGTTCCTTTGTTTAAGAAGGGTAGCAAGAATCATCCAGGTAATTAGAGGCCGGTGAGCCTTACATCAATGGTAGGGAATTTAATGGAGAGGATTCTTCGAGACAGGATTTATTCCCACTTGGAAATAAGTGGACGAATTAGTGAGAGGGAAAATGGTTTTCTGAAGGGAAAGTCATGTCTCATGAACTTTATCGAGTTTTTCGGGGAAGTGACGAAGATGATTGATGAGGGTGGGGCAGTAGATGTTGTCTACATGGACTACAGTAAGGCCGTTGACAAGTTCCCTCATGGCAAATTGCTGCAGAAGGTGAAGTTGCATGGGATCAGAGGTGAGCTTACAAGGTGGATACAGAACTGGCTCGGTCAAAGAAGACAGAGGGTGGCAGTGGAAGGGTTGTTTTTCCGAATGGAGGGCTCTGACATGTGGTGTACCTCGGGAATCAGTGCTGGGACCTTTGCTGTTTGTAATATATATATATATAAATGATTTGGAGGGAAATGCAACTGGATTGATTAGAATGTTTGCGGACTACACAAAGGTTGGTGGATTTGCGGATAGCGATGAGGGCCATCAGAGGATACAGCAGGATATAGATCAGTTGGAATCTTGGATGGGGAGACGGCAAATGGAGTTTAATCTCGACAACTGTGAGGTAATGCATTTTGGGAGGTCTAATACTGATACAAAATATACATTAAATGGCAGAACCCTTAAGAGTATTGATAGGCAAAGGGATGTGATTGTACAGGTACACAGGTCACTGAAAGTGGCAATGCAGGTGTAGAAGATAGTGAAGAAGACATTCGGCTTGCTTGCCTTCATCGGCCGGGGTACTGAATTTGAACATTGGCACGTCATGTTGCAGCTTTATAGAACTTTAGTTCGGCCGCACTAGGAATATTGTGTTCAATTCTGTTCGCCACACTACCAGAAGGATGTGGAAGCTTTGGAGAGCGTACAGAAAAGATTTACCAGGATGTTGCCTGGTATGGAGAAGATTAGCTATGAGGAGAGGTTGGAGAAACTTGTTTTCTTCTCACTGGAGCGACGGAGATTGAGGGGAGACCTGATAGAAGTCTACAAGATTAGGAGAGACATGGACAGAGTGGATAGTCAGAAGCTTTTTCCCAGGGTGGAAGAATCAATTACTAGGGGGCATCGGTTTAAGTGCGAGGGGCGATGTTTGAAGGAGATGTACGAGGCAGAGTTTTTACACAGAGAGCAGTGGGTGCCTGGAACTCGTTGCCAGGGGAGGTAGTGGAAGCGGATACGGTAGTGACTTTTAAGGGGCGTCTTGACAAGTACATGAAGAGGATGGGAACAGAGGGATATGGTCCCCGGAAGGGTAGGAGGTTTTAGGCAAGTCTAGCAGCATGGTCAGTGCAGGCTTGGAGGGCCGAAGAGCCTGTTCCTGTGCTGTAATTGTCTTTGTTCTTTGTTCTTTGGGTGTAAATTGAGAGCGTGGATACTTACTGAGTCCTTGTGCATCATTTGCTAAAAGTACACGCACAGGTACAGCAGGCAATAAAGAAGGGTGCTGATAAGTTGGCTTTCACACCGAGAGGATTTTTGTATAGTGATAGAGATGCTTCACTGCAATTGAATAGGGCAATGGTGAGGCCACACCTCGAGTATTGTGTGCAGTTTTGAACATAGAACATAGAACATAGAACAGTACAGCACAGAACAGGCCCTTCGGCCCACGATGTTGTGCCGAGCTTTAACAGAAACCAAGATCAAGCTATCCCACTCCCTATCATCCTGGTGTGCTCCATGTGCCTATCCAGTAACCGCTTAAATGTTCCTAAAGCGTATGAATCCACTATCACTGCAGGCAGTCCATTCCACACCCCAACCACTCTCTGTGTAAAGAACCTACCTCTGATATCCTTTCTATATCTCCCACCATGAACCCTATAGTTATGCCCCCTTGTAATAGTTCCATCTACCCGAGGAAATAGTCTTTGAACGTTCACTCTATCTATCCCCTTCATCATTTTATAAACCTCTATTAAGTCTCCCCTCAGCCTCATCCGCTCCAGAGAGAACAGCCCTAGCTCCCTCAACCTTTCCTCATAAGACCTACCCTCCAAACCAGGTAAATGAGAGTGCAGAGGTAAATCTCCTCTGCACTCTTTCCAGCGCTTCCACATCCTTCTTATAGTGAGGTGACCAGAACTGCACACAATATTCCAAATGTGGTCTCACCAAGGTCCTGTACAGTTGCAGCATAACCCCACGGCTCTTAAACTCCAACCCCCTGTTAATAAAAGCTAGCACACTATAGGCCTTCTTCACAGCTCTATCCACTTGAGTGGCAACCTTTAGAGATCTGTGGATATGGACCCCAAGATCTCTCTGTTCCTTCACAGTCTTCAGAACCCTACCTTTGACCCTGTAACCCACATTTAAATTAGTCCTATCAAAATAGGCGGCACGGTAGCACAGTGGTTAGCACTGCTGCTTCACAGCTCCAGGGTCCCGGGTTCGATTCCCGGCTTGGGTCACTGACTGTGTGGAGTTTGCACATTCTCCTCGTGTCTGCGTGGGTTTCCTCCGGGTGCTCCGGTTTCCTCCCACAGTCCAAAGATGTGCGGGTTAGGTTGATTGGCCAGGTTAAAAATCGCCCCTTAGAATCCTAAGTTGCGTAGGTTAGAGGGATTAGTGGGTAAATATGTGGGGGTAGGGCCTGGGTGGGATTGTGGTCGGTGCAGACTAGATGGGCCGAATGGCCTCCTTCTGCACTGTAGGGTTTCTATGGTTTCTAAAATGAATCACCTCACATTTATCAGGGTTAAACTCCATTTGCCATTTTTCAGCCCAGCTTTGCATCCTATCTATGTCTCTTTGCAGCCTACAACACCCCTCCACCTCATCCACTACTCCACCAATCTTGGTGTCATCAGCAAATTTACTGATCCACCCTTCCGCCCCCTCCTCTAAGTCATTAATAAAAATCACAAAGAGCAGAGGACCAAGCACTGATCCCTGTGGCACTCCGCTAGCAACCTGCCTCCAGTCCGAAACCTTTCCATGCACCACCACCCTCTGTCTTCGATCAGATAGCCAGTTACCTACCCATTCGGCCAACTTTCCCTCTATCCCACACCTCCTTCCTTTCATCATAAGCCGACCATGGGGGACCTTATCAAATGCCTTTTGCTGCCCTTGTCTGAAGAAGGATGTTCTTGAAATAGAGAGAGTACCGCAAAGTTTACCAGTCCGATTCCTGGATTGAAAAGTCTGTCATATAAGGAGAAATTAAGTCAGTTAGGATTATATTCATTGAAGTTGAGGAGAGTGAGAGGGGATCTTATAGAAACTTATAAAATTCTAACAAGGTCAGACAGGGTAGATTCAGAAAGAATGTTCCCATTGGTGGGCGAGACCAGAACTAAGGGTCATAGTTTGAGGATAACGGGTAAATATTTTGGAACTGAAATGTGGACAATTTGTTTTCACTCAGAGGGCGGTGAAGGTATGGAATTCACTGTCACAAATGCAATTGAGGCCAAAAGGTTGTCTGATTTCAAGAAGAAATTAGATATAGCTCTTGGGGCTAACGGGATCAAGGGACATGGGAGGAAGGGAGGAAACAGGATATTGAATTCGATTATCAGCCATGATCAAAATGTCTGGTGAAGCAGGCTCGAAGGGCCGATTGGCCTACTCCTGCTTCTACTTTCTATGTGTCTATGTGTCTGCCTGCGTTTCCACCGGCTGTTCCAGTTTCCATCCACTGCCCAAGGATGTGCAGGCTCGGTGGCTTGGAAATACAATATTGCCCCTTATTGTCCAAAGATGTGTTGATACGGCATATTAGTCATGCTAATATGTCCCTTGCTGTCCAAAGGTGTGTAGGTTCGATGGATTCGTCATCCTAAATTGACCCTTCATGTCCAAAAATGTTTACGTCAGTGGGATGAATGTGTGGAGCTGCGGAAATACGATAGTGTATGAGGCTGGGTAAGATGCTCTGTTGGAATGTCGCTGCAGTCACTATGGCTCGAATGGCCTCCTTCTGCACTGTTGTGATTCTATGATTCACTTAAAGTCCCCCTAACGTTTCACCTACTCTCCCTAACTAACGCGCCCCATAATTCCTTCCTCTCCCCAACCTCAAATGCTCTCTAACTCCCACTACACTGATAAATTGTTCTCGCCCTCTCCCCCTAACTCCCACTAACTCCTCTCGAATTCGCCATCTAATTATCATTCCCTCTCTAACCTCCTTTCCCTATAACATCTCATCAAAATCCGTCTAAGTCTCATTCTCCTTCTAAATTCCTCTCACCCCCAATTCTTCTGACCCTGCCAACGCAGTAAATGCCTCTCATTCCCCCTGTATTTATCTCTTCCTCACCAGCTGTATAGATCGAACGCCCCATCTCTGCTCCTCTCTCTCCTGCTCCCGATAATATGTCACACTCTCTGGTCTGTTTTTCCATCTCAGGATGAATCCGGACTGAAATGCTTTATCTGAAATGTTGCTGTCTGACCGTTTAAAATAAAGAGGTGCTGTGTGGCCATCTTTTATATTTATAAACATTTATGTTGAGAAATGGGGCGGGGGTGGGTGAGGAGAAATTGAATCAACCAAAATCAACTCATCACTGCACTAAATGTGCGGAGTGTATCCACATTTGCGGTGAGGGGAATGCTGCAGGCAATATAAACGCAGCAGGAGCCAAGAACCAAAGTAATGTCAGCCAGGTATACTTTGTTCAAATCCCATATCCAGGAAATACGAAACTCCCTCTTTCAAACTGGCAGGAGAGGGGGGTGTCATGTCCCAACTCCCCCCTCTCCCGCCCCACGAATTACAACACCCCCACCACCCCCCTCCCACAACCACCCCCCACCACCCCATACTACCATCATATTTAACTTACACAAATCATCATTTGGCCTTCAACACGGGAATTATTTCGTAATTATACCATCCTTTGCACAACGTCAGACGCAGAAATACAATTCCAGTCCGTCAGAAACATTTGAAAGTCGGTACATTCATATTTATTGTTGCACTGCACAGGGTGGATGTGTTAAATCCCTCATGAGAGATATAACCACATTGGAGAATGCCCCAGAAACGTTACGGGTGGGTTTCTCTGGCCGCGCTCGCCCCAAATTGGAGAATCCCCCCTGACGGTCAATGGCCATTTGTGTGTTCCGCCCCACGCCTGCTACAATTCCTGTGGCGGGCGAGATGCGAGAATGCACTCCGTAATCTCTGTTACCAACACCTGACCTCAATTGAATATTTGTCTCAAATTCATCCTCTTCCGCAGCTTTCTCTCACCCTGTTTCTCACATGTCAAAAAATTGAAAGGCAAAGGAAGAGAAAGAGAGAACGAATGTGAGAAAGTGAGATGGCGAGGAGGAACTCCACCATCAACACATCAGTAAACGTAATTCAAAATGCTTCCTGCACATTGTTGTAAACCTCCTGGCTCACCTCACTGTCAAAACTATCAGCGTTATTGAAGAATACACCTTCACCTCAAATTTATATCAGGCCCGCCCACCAACTCATTTACAATTCAATGCATGTTTTTTTTAAATCGTGAAATGTTGTAACCTTTGCATCCTTTCAGAAATTTCTGTTGGTCATTCTACACAGCAATGCGATTGCAGCTACACCACAAGTTTGTGGCAGTCATATTTAAAACGTGTTTAAGGTGAGAATCGATGAAAAGTCGAGGCAGGAACTTATCTTCAAACAGAAAAGATTCAACAGCAGTTACACAGTATCTGTTTACCAATTCAAGCTGCTGAAAGGATGCGATTTCTTCCAGAGTCGGAGACTCTGACGTCACACCGCAGGACCGCCACCCCTAACTCCACAAGGGACACTAATCTTCTTTCCTCCCTTCTCCCCCGGCTTTGTTCTTTCTCTCTCTCTGTGTGCGTCTCTCTCTCCCGTTTCACACCCTTCACTCTTTCAAACTCCCTTCCTCCATGATATCTCACAACTGAAGGAGAAAGATGAAAGAGAGAGAGAGAGAGAGAAAGAGAGATGGAAGGAGAGAGAAGGGAAATCCACAATTCAACCGTGAAAAAAATTAATAAAAGTTGTTGTTCAGCGTTTTTGTTAACCGTTGAATTCATACACTTTGTTCGGGCAATTCTCTGGGGGCCTCCCTCTGGGTTGTTGTATTCATGATGTGGAGTTGACGGCGCTGGGCTGGGCGAGGCACAGTAAGAAGTCTCACAATACCAGGTTAAAGTCCAAAAAGTTCATTTGATCGCACAAGCTTTCGGTGTCTTGCTCCTTCTTTAGGTGAGTGAAGAGTTGTGTTCACAAACAGGGCATACTTAGATACAGACTGAATTCACAAAATGATGATGAGAATGCGAGCCTTTACAGGTATTCAAGTCTTGTTGTATTCAGCCGTAGCACGTGCAAAACTTGAGGGAGACGTATGCAGTCAAAGACGTTCTTTATTTGAAGAAACTGCATTTGGAGAGACATGCCGGGTAGATTCCAACTTCCCTCTCAAATTATATCACAAGATATCTGACATACGATTTTCAAAGATTTGTATTCCCGCTCAATCTGTCATGCAAAGCGGATGGTCCAATTCCATTAATACACATTATTTACCTTGGCAATAAACATTCTAGCCCCTGACATAATTAGGAATTCATTGGCTATTCGGACCCCGAATTCCCATGCTTCCTTGCTTTGCAACGTGCTTACACACATCTGGCAGGTTCAAGGTTCACTCATGCCACCTGCATGCTGTGGAAGCTAAGGCAGTCATCCTGTCGAACTGGCTACATCTTATCAGACCCAATGAGGAGTGAAATGTTCCTATTTATTTCAATTGGTAGTTGAATCTTCTAGTCACTCCATTACATCATATCTCACAGCTGCAAGGTCTTCCAAAGCCTCTCACTGATTAAGTTCTATACTTGCATGCTTGCATTTTCGATTTGATGTTTTTAATTTTATTTTTGACTTCATTGATTCCTGTCAGGTGTGTTAATATATCGTGAAAATTATTGTTTCTCGTGCGCTGCACAAAGCATACCGTTCATAGAGAAGGAAAGGAGAGAGTGCAGAATGTAGTGGCGCACTCAGAGCTAGGGTGCAGAGAAAGATCAACTTAATACGAGGTAGGTCGACCACGTTGGATACTGTTGAGGAGAGTGAACTCTTATGGGAAACCAGCAATAGCCAAAATTGGTTCCACAGTTGTTGATTCTGCTGCGGGGTGGTGGGGCGCGGGGGGGTCGTGTTGGAAGGGGGGCAAAAATTGTAAGAATGCAATAGTTATCGAGGATATAATTCTAAGCGGAATGGACAGGCATTTCTGTGGCCACAAACGAGACTCTCGGATGGTATCTTGCCTCCCTGGTGCCAGTGTCAATTACAGGACATTCTGGAGGGGGAGGGTGAGAAGCCAGAGATCGTGGTACACATCGGTACCAATGACATAGGTAAAAAAATGAATGAAATACTAAGAGTAAAATTTCATGAGTTAAGAAGAAAGTTGAGAAGCCAGACCTCAAAGGTTGTAATCACAGGATTACTACCAGTGCCAAGCGCAACTCAGAGTACAAATAACATGATATTTTCGATGAATATGTGGTTGAAGTGATATTGTGAGTGGGGTATTTCAGATTTCTGAAGCACTAGGACCAGTTCTGGGGGTGCTGGAACAACACAAACTGGACCGGTTACAACTCGGCAGAACCAGGACTGATCTCCAAGGAAGAGTGTTTGCTAGACTGGTTGGGGAGGGTTTAAACTAAAATGGCAGGGGGATGGGCACCTATGAATGGACGCAGAAACGGGGGCACCAAGGAGAAAAGAAATCTTGAAGTGAAATAAGAAAGATGATAGGTAGAGAAAAATAGGGCCAGGTTAAAACAGGGCCTCAGGGGAAAACAGTGAGAAAGGAACGAATAATGTATAAAAAGAAACAAGCCAAAAGGCTTTATGTCTGAACAGCTGGAGCACTTATAATTTAGTGATGCATTAATCATGCAAACATAAGTAACTGGTTATAATACCGCCGGGAAAACCAAGATATGGCTGAAGAGTGACCAGAGATGGGAGTATTCAGTACTCAGGAAGGACAGAGAAAAAGGTAAAGGCGGTGGAGTTGCATTGCTCACTTAAGAGAAAATTAGCACCTTACTGAGGAAGAATATTAGCTTCAACAATGTGGAATCTAAATGGGTAGAACTGGGAAAGGCAAAGGGGGAAAAGATAAAACCTTAATACAGATTGTATGTCGATCCCCAAATTGTAGTGATGATGTTGGGAATGACATTCAGCAGGAAATTAGATATGCATTCGGTAAAGAAGCATCGTAATTATGGATGATTTCAATCTGCATATACATTGGGCAAATCAAATTTGTCAGATGACCGTAGTGGAAGAACTCCTAGAGTGTACATGGGATGGTTTCCTGGATTAATACGTTGAGGAACCAGCAAGAGAACATGCCATCCTAGACTGGGAACTGTGTAATGAGAATGGAATAATTTGCAATCTTCTTGTCTGAAACCCCTGTGCATGAGCGACCATAATCTGATAGGATTTTCCAGCAAGCTGGAGAGTGGGGTAGTTGATTCTGAATCCAGGGATCTGAAGCTAAATAAAGGAAACTACGATGATATACGGTGCGAGTGTGTTGGCAATGATAGATTGGGAATCATTACTTAAAGGGGTGACAGTGGAAAGGCAATGGCAAACATTGAAAGAGCACATGGATGAACTGCAACAATTGTTTTTTGCCTGTCTGTCGCAAAAGTAAACCTGGAAATCTGGAAAGGTGGCCAAACCGTGGCTAGCAAGATAATTCATAGAATCCATTCAGTGCAGAAGGAGGGCATTCGGGCCATCGAGCCTGCACCGACAACTATCCCACCCAGGCCCTAACCCCATACCCCAGTATTTACGCTGCAAATCATTTTGGTACTAAGAGACAACTTCGCATGGCCAAATCAACCTAACTCGCACATCATTAGACTTTGGGAGAAAATCGGATCACCCACAGGAAACCCACGCATACACGGGGAGAAGGTGCAAACTCCACACAAACAGTGGCCCGAGGCTGGTATCGAACTCAGGTCCCGGTCGCTGTGAGGCAAAGGTGCTATCCACTGTGAAACCGTGCCGCCCCGAGTTAGAAATAGTAACAAATCCAAGAAAAAAGCTGACCTGAAGATTGGAAGCAATTTATAATTCAGCAAAGCACGACCAAGGGACTTATTAAGTAAGGCAAAATAGCGTTTGGGGGTAAGCTTGCGGGGAATCCAAAAACGGAATGCTCAAGTTTCTATAGGTATATGTGAAATAAAATATTGGTAAAGATAAATGTAGGTCTCTTACAATCAGAAACAGGGGAATGTATAATGGATAAAAAATACGTCGTTTGGCGTAATAAATACAGACGTTTGTTCCCTCTTCACAAAGAAGGACACAAATCAGATACAAAAAGTTTTGGGGAACACAGGGTTTGCAGGAACTGAAGGAGATTCAGTATTAATAGAAAAATGGTGATGGGGAAACGAATAAATCGCCAGGGACTGATAATTTACATTACAAAGTACTTACGGAAATGGCCCGAGAAATAATGGATGCATTGGTGGTCATTTTCCCAGATTTTCCAGACTGGAACAGGTCCAACAGATTGGACGGTAGCTAATGCAACCCCATTAGTTAAGAAGAGAGGTAAAGAGAAAACAGTCAATTACAGAGCAGTAAGCCTGACGCCGTTAGGGGGAATATTGCCGAAGCCATTATTGAAGATTTTACAGCGAAAGATTTCGAAAATAGTCAGCATAGATTTACAAAAGGGAAATCATGCTTAACAAATCTACTGGAATTCGTTGAGGATGGAACTTGGAGAGTTGATGAGGGGGAGCCAGTGCATGTGGTTTATGTTGACTTTCAGAGGGCTTTCGGCAGAGTCCCACGTAAGACATCACCGTGTAACATGAACGCACATGAGACTGGGGGCAGTGTATTGAGATGGATAGGAAACTGGTTGGCAAATATGAAGCAAAGAGTAGGAATACACGTTTTTTTTGCCAAATGGCAGGCCAAAAATAGTGGCGGACCAGAGAGATGAGTGCTGGTACACCAGTTATTCACGATCGATATTCATGATTTGAATGAGGGAACCAAATGTAATATCACGAAATTTGCAAATACTGCAAAGCTAGGTGGGAGGGTAAACAGCAAAGAGAATCCCGTGATCCTTCAATGTGATTTGGACAAGTTGAGTGACTGGGTGAATGATTGCCATATGCAACAAAATTTGAAGAAATTTGAAATTATCCATTTTGGTAGTAAAAACTAGAAAGCAGATTACTATCTCAATGGCCATAAATTAGGACGTGGGAATGTGCAACAAGACCTTGATGTCCTTGTGCATCAGTTACTGAAGGAAAGCATGCAGGTGTAGCAGGCTGTAAAAAAGGTAAATGGTATGTGGCCCTGATAGCGACAGGATTCGAGTACAGGAGCAGCGATATCTTAATGTAAGTATACAGCGCCTTGGTGAGGCGACAACAGGAATATTGTATGCAGTTTCTGGTCTCCTTATCTGAGGAAGGATGTTCCTAGACCAGAGTGGGGTGCAGAGAAGGTTAACCAGCCTAATTCCTGAGATGGCGGGACTGATGCATCACGAGTGATTAGGCCGTTTAGGGCTGTGTGGCTGGAGTTCAGAACAATGAGGGGGAATCTCATAAAAACCTATCAAAAAAACTATCAGGACTACACAGGGTTGATCCATGATGGATGTTTCCGATGTTGGAATGTCCAGAACAAGAGGTCACACTCTCAAGATAAGGGGTAGACATTTAGGACAGAGAGGGAGTAATGTTTTTAGCCAGAGACTGGTCATCCTGTGGAATTTGAACCATTGAAAGTAGTTGAGGCGAAAACATTGTATGTTTACAAGACTCAGTTAGATATAGCCCTTAAGGCGAAGAGGATCAGAGGATATGCGGGGGGCGGGGGGGGGGGGGGTGGGGGGAGGCAGGATTAGGCTATTAGTTTCGTTGAACAGGCATCATCAAAATGAATGGCGGAGCAGTCTCAAGAGGCCAAATAGTCTGCTGCTCCCATTCTGTGTGTTTCTATGGTTCTGGGGAAAGCAGTTCTCGTGTCTCATTCTATCTTTTGTTCTCTGTCTTTCCATTTTCTCCTGGGTTCTGCGAAGTTACTGGATAGAGAGACAGAGTTAGAGACAGAGAAGGACAGAGAGTGAGAGACAGAGTGAAATGGTGTTGCTATACAGTCAGAACCCAGCACCCTGTCTCTGGAGGATAATCCCGACTGACATCCATCAAGAAGATTGTTTCTGTGAACAGATACTATGTAACGAAAGATGAATATGTGCTATTGTTCCTAAAGATATTTTTGTCGTCCTGACGTAATATTAATTCTCACTCAAAACGTTTTTAAAAAGATATGGCTGCCACTATATTGCAGTAATTGATTCGTCGTGTTTTACAGCAAGTAGAAAGGTTTTTCGCTCTATAGTGTTCACGCCAGCCACCAAGCTCAACCCATTCTAATCCTTTTTTTTTCAGCACCTGTCCCAAAGATTTTTATGCGTTGGCATTTCAAGCGCTCACCTGAATGCACCCTGCATATACTGAGGTCTCCCACCTCTTCAATAATTCCAGGCTGTGCATTCCAGATATCCACCACTCTCAAGGTGAAGAGCTTTTTAGCTCATATCTCCAAAAATCCTCTTGTCCCCTAACTTCAATCTGTACTCATAGATTTTCGGCCCCTCTGTTAAGTGGAAATGCTCCTTCCAATCTATTCGATCCATGCGGCTCCTAACTTTGTTCACCTCAATCAGGTCCCCGATGAGCCTTCACAGCTCGAAGGAAAACAACGCCGCCTTACGAGAGTCTCTTTGTAGCTGAAACTCTCCAGCCCAGGCAACATCCTGCTGAATCTCCTCTGCACCCTTTCTCGTGGAATCAAATCTTTCTTGCAGCGTGGCGACCAGAGCTCCACCCAATACTCCAGCTGTCGCTTCAGCAGCGTTTTATACAGCCGCATCGCAACCATTAAGATGGAATGAGGGTTAGAACGGAATGTCGAGTTAGACTAAAAGTTGCGTCTGTGGGACGATTGGGAATTGTCGGGCGAGATAGAGGGATTTAGGGAGAGGAATTAATAGGCGACAGAGGGTCAGAGGGAGAAGTGGCATTTTGCGGGGGAGTGGGAAAGAAAGATGGTGAGAGAGAAAGAATTATGAATGGAGGGACTTAGTAAGAGTAGCAGAAAAATTGCGCAAATTTAAGGAAAGCTTAGGGTCAGATGATCGAAAGGTAATGGAATGATTAAGTTGTTCTTCAGAGAGGAGTGGGAGACTGAAGCAAAATACTGTGCATTGGCATGGGAGAAACTTGGGTGGGGGAAACTTTGAAGGAGGTGTGCAGGGTTGGAGTAATGGATAGGGACAGGGGGTCTGCCATGGGGTCACTACACTGGGTTGTCTGGGGTGAGAATCTTTCAAGTGAACATCTAAAGTGTGCAGTTTGCCGGGTTGGCGGGAGGGAATATCTTGTGGCCAGCCTCACGAAGAATTTGCTGGCTGGGGGAAGTCCGTCGAACTGGTTGGGGGGGGGGTGCGGGGGGGGGGGGGCAGAATATGGTGGAAGACAGAATTTCAACGGACTGGGCGTAAGATTTGCGGGAGGGGGACATAAAAGAACCCAGAAGAAACGGAAATAGGATGAAATGCCATTGTCCGCTTTTGGCCCATATTCCTCTATACCCATCGTACCCATGTAACTATCTAAATGCTTTATAAAAGACAAAATTGTACCGGCCTCTACAACAACCTCTGGCGGCTTGTTCCAGACACTCGCCACCCTCTGTGTGAAAAAAGTTGCCTCTCTGGACACTTTTGTATCTCTCCCCTCTCACCTTAAACTTATGCCCTCTAGTATCAGACTCCCCCACCTTTGGGAAAATATATTAGCTATCGAGCTGATCTGTGCCCCGCATTATTTTGTAGACCACTATAAGATCATCCCTCAGCCTCCTACGCTCCAGAGGTAAAGGATGATAACGTGGAGAGGGATTTGGGGGAGTGGGAGTTTGAGTGGAACTGGTGTTAGAATCAGTGAGTTAGGCGGGAAGAGGAATTAAAGGGTGGATAAACGGAATGGGCAACTTTATGTCAGAGGGATTAACATAGAATGAGGGTGAGAACATAGAACATAGAACATTAAAGCGCAGTACAGGCCCTTCGGCCCTCGATGTTGGGCCGACCTGTGAAACCAATCTAAAGCCCCTCTAATCTACACTATTCCAATATCATCCATATGTTTATACAATGACCATTTAAATGCCCTTAATGTGAGCGATTCCACTACTGTTGCAGGCAGGGAATTCCACGCCCTTACTACTCTCTAAGTAAAGAACCTACCTCTAACATCTGTCCTATATCTCTCACCCCTCAATTTAAAGCTATGTCCCCTCGTGTAGCCATCACCGTCCGAGGAAAAAGGCTCTCACTGTCCACCGTATCTAGTCCTCTGATCATCTTGTATGCCTCTATTAAGTCACCTCTTAACCTTCTTCTCTCTACCGAAAACAGCCTCAAGTCCCTCAGCATTTCCTCATAAGACCTTCCCACCATACCAGGCAACATCCTGGTTAATCTCCTCTGCACCCTTTCCAATGCTTCCACGTCCTTCCCATAATGCGGCGACCAGAACTGTACGCAATACTCCAAGTGCGGCTGCACCAGAGATTTGTACAGCTGCAACATGACTTCATGGCTCCGAAACTCAATCCCTCAACCAATAAAAGCTAACACACCGTACACCTTCTTAACAACCCTATCAGCCTGGGTGCCATCTTTCAGGGATCTATGCACACGGACACCAAGATCTCTCTGCTCATCCATACTACCAAGTATCTTACCATTAGCCCAGTACTCTGCATTCCTGTTACTCCTTCCAAAGTGAATCACCTCACACTTTTCCGCAAAAACTCCATTTGCCTCCTCTCAGCCCAGCTCTGCGGCTTATCTATGTCGCCCTGTAACCTGCAACATCCTTCCACACTGTCCACAACTCCTCCGACTTTAGTGTCATCTGCAAATTTACGAGCCCATCCGTCTACGCCCTCATCCAGGTCATTTATAAAAATGACAAACAGCAGTGGCCCCAAAACAGATCCTTGCAGTACACCACTCGTCACTAAACTCCAGGATGAACATTTCCCATCAGCCACCACCCTCTGTCTTGTTACAGCTAGCCAATTCCTGATCCAAACCGCTCAATCACCCTCAATCCCATGCGTCCGTATTTTCTGCAATAGCTTACCATGGGGAACCTTATCAAAAGCTTTACTGAAATCCATATACACCACATCAACCGCTTTACCCTCATCCACCTCTTTGGTCACCTTATGAAAGAACTCAATGAGGTTTGTGAGGCACGACCTACCCTTCACAAAACCGTGTTGACTATCCCGAATCAAATTATTCCTTTCTAGATTATTATAAATCCTATCTGTTATAATACCTTCCAAAACTTGGCCCACGACAGAAGTAAGCCTCACTGGTCTATAATTACCATGGCTGTCTCTACTCCCCTTCTTGAATAAGGGGACAACATTTGCTATCCTCCAGTCTTCTGGCACTATTCCTGTAGACAATGACGACATAAAGATCAAAGCCATAGGCTCTACAATCTCCTCCCTAGCCTCCCAGCGAATCCTAGGATAAATCCCATTCAGCCCAGGGGACTTCTCTATTTTCACACTTTCCAAAATTGCTAACACGTCCTCCTTATGAACCTCAATCCCATCTAGTCCAAGAGCCTCTATCTCAGTATTCTCCTCGAGAACGTTGTATTTTTCTTGCGTGAATACTGACGAAAAATATTCATTTAGCGCCTCTCCTATCTCTTCAGACTCCACGCACAACTTCCCACGACTGTCATTGACTGGCCCTAATCTTACCCTTAATTCCTGACATACCTATAGAAAGCTTTAGAGTTTTCCTTGATCTTAACTGCCAAAGACTTCTCATGTCCCCTCCTGGCTCTTCTTAGCTCTCTCTTCAGGTCCTTCCTGGCTAACTTGTAATTCTCAAGCAACCCAATTGAGCCTTCATGTCTCATCTTTACATAAGTCTCCTCCTTCCTCTTCACAAGAGATTCTACTTCTTTAGTAAACCACGGTTCCCTCGCTCGACAACTTCCTCCCTGCCTGACAGGTACATACTTATCAAGGACACGCAGTCGCTGTTTCTTGAACAAGCTCCACATTTCAATTGTGCCCATCCCCTGCAGTATCCTTCTACATCCTATGCATCCTAAATCTCGCCTAATCGCATCATAATTTCTTTTCCCCCAGCTATAACACTTGCCCTGCGGTCTATACCAATCCTTTTCCATCGCTAAAGTAAACGGAACTGAATTGTGGTCACTGTCACCAAAGTGCTCACCTACCTCCAAATCTAACACCTGGCCTGGTTCATTACCCAGTACCAAATCCAATGTGGCCTCGCCTCTTGTTGGGCCATCTACATACTGAGTCAGGAAACCCTCCTGCACACATTCGACAAAAACTGACCCCTCTAAAGTACTCAAACTATAACGTTTCCAGTCAATATTTGTAAAGTTGAAGTCCCCCATTACAACTACCCTGTTACTTTCGCTCCTATCCAGAATCATCTTTGCAATCCTTTCTTGGTTTCACTGGTCGGCGCAACATCGAGGACCGAAGGGCCTTTACTGCGCTGTAATGTCCTATGTCCTATCTCTGGAACTTTTCGGAGGCATATAGAAAACTCCCAACTGGGTGACCTCTCCTTTCCTGTTTCTAACCTCAGAGGGTCAGTGATAAGGGAGTGCCGCACTGTCAGAGGGTCAGTACTGAGGGAGTGCAGCACTGTCAGAGGGTCAGTGCTGAGGGAGTGCCGCACTGTCAGAGGGTCAGTGCTGAGGGAGTGCTGCACTGTCAGGGGGTCAGTGCTGAGGGAGTGCCGCACTGTCAGAGGGTCAGTGCTGAGGGAGTGCTGCACTGTCAGGGGGTCAGTGCTGAGGGAGTGCCGCACTGTCAGAGGGTCAGTGCTGAGGGAGTGCTGCACTGTCAGAGGGTCATTGCTGAGGGAGTGCCGCACTGTCAGAGGGTCAGTACTGAGGGAGTGCCTCTCAGGAGACGAGTCCTCATCAAACATCCTTTCTGCCACCGTAATACTGTCCTTGACTAACAATGCCACACCTCCCGTTCTTTTACCACTTTCCCTGATCTTACTGAAACATCTAAACCCTGGAACCTTCAATAACCATTCCTATCCCTGCTCTATCCATGTCTCCGAAATGGCCACAACACCGAAGTCCCAGGTACGAACCCATGAAGCAAGTTCACCCAACTTATCCTGGATGCTCCTGGCGTTGAAGTAGACACACTTCAAACCACCTTCTTGCCTGCCGGGACACTCCTGCGACCTTGAAACCTTATTTGTGACCTCTCTACTCTCAACCTCCTGTACACTGGAGCTACAATTGAAGTTCCCATCCCCCTGCTGAATTAGTTTAAACCTCCCAACGAGCATTAGCTAGGTTCCCCCCAAGGATATTGGTACCCCTCTGCTTCAGGTGTGACCATCCCATTTGTCGAGGTCCCACCTACCACAGAATGAACCCCAATTATCCAGGTATCTGAATCCCTCCCTCCTGCACCATCCCTGTAGCCACGTGTCCAGCTGCTCTCTCCCTATTCCTCTCCTCGCTAGCATGTGGCACGGGTAACAAATCCGAGATGACAACTCTGTTTGTTCTCGCTCTAAGCTCCAACCCTAACTCCCTGAATTTCTGCCTTACATCCCCATCCCTTTTCCCACCTATGTCTTGGGTGCCTACGTGGACCACGACTTGGGGCTGGTCCCCCTCCCCCTTAAGGAACCCGAAAGCACGATCCGAGACATCATGGACCCTGGCACCTGAGAGGCAACACACCACCCACGAGTCTCTCCCGTTACCACAGAATCTCCTATCTGTCCCCCTAACTATGGAGTCCCCAATTACTAAGGTTCTACTCCTCTACCCCCTTCCCTTCTGTGGAACAAGGACAGACTCTGCGCCAGAGACCTGTACCCCATGGCTTACCCCTGTTAAGTCATCATCCCCAACAATATCCAAAATGGTATATTTGTTGTACAGAGGAAGGGCCACAGGTGATCGCTGCTCTGACTGCTTCTTACCCCTTCTAACAGTCACCCATGTCTCTTCATTTCTCAGAGTAACTACCTCCCTGTAGCTTTTATCTATCGCTGTCTCTGCCTCCTGAATGATCCTGAGTTCATCCCGTTCCAGCTCCAGATCCCTAACACGGTCTTCAAGGAACTGGCATTGGGTGCACTTCCTGCAGGTGTACTCTGCTGGGGCCCTAATGGTGTCCCTCACCTCAAACATCCCACAGGAGGAACATTGCACTGCCTGCACTGACATCCCTGCTAACTTCCCTTACTAAGAAACGAAAGAGAAAAAAAAAGCTTACCTGCTCTCAATCTGAGTCTCTTTTTTTAGGTTAGAGGAGGGGGGAGGGTGGGAGATACTTGACGTGAATTGTCTCGGGTTTCCGCCCCGTTCAAATGTATTGGGCAAAAACCTTTCCAGGCCTCTGCGCGGCCTACTTCCGGTTTCCTCTTTCCTGCTGCTCGGGAAAAAAACTCCAAAGAAGTAAGTTCAAAATCAAAGTCTCTTACCTTCCAGCTCTCCTCAAAAGAATTGTTCCCCTCTCTGTTTGCTCCGGTGGAGCAATAAGGTCGAAACCTCGAAGATAAGTACCTTTTAAAGAAGAAAAAGCCAAAACCTTCCCAGGCCACTCTGCGGCCTACTTCCGGTTTCCTGTTTCCTGCTGCTCGAAAAAAAATCTCCGAAAAAGTAAGTTCAAAATCAAAGTCTCTTACCTTCCAGCTCTCATCAAAAGAATCGCTCCCTTCTCTGCTTGCTCCAGTGGCACAATGTCCGATGTTCAAACAATGTTAGAATGGAATGTCGAGTTAGAGTAAAAGTTGAGTCTGTGGGAGGATTGGGAATTGTAGTGCGAGACAGAAGGATTTAGGGAGAGGAATTAATGGGTGACAGAGGGACAGAGGGAGAAGCGGCATTTAGCAGGGGAGTGGGAAAGAAAGATGGTGAGAGAGAGGGAACAATGAATGGAGAGATTTAGTAAGAGTCGCAGAAGAATAACGCATAATTAAAGGAAAGCTTGGGGTTAGATGAGCAAAAGGTCCTGGAATTATTGGGTTGTTTTTCAGGGAGGAGTGGGAGACTGAAACAAAATACTGTGCATTGGAATTGGTGGAAAAGTGGGTGGGGCAAACTTTGAAGGAGGTATGTGGGGGTGGAGTGACTAATGGTGGCAGGAGGTCTACTATGGGCTGTCAGGAGTGGGAATCTTTCAATTGAACATCTAACGTGTGCCTTATGGTGGTGGTAAATTTGGCAGGAGGGAAAATCTTGTGGCCAGCCTCCCTGGCTGGGGGAAGTCGGTCAAACTGGTTGGGGAGTGGGCAGAATATGGTGGAAAAGAGAATTGCAACGGACTGGGCATAAAATTTGCGCGAGGGGAACAGAAAACAACCTAAATGAAACGGAAGTAGGATGAACTGGTTAGCGAGTGAAAGTGAAAAGAAAGAAAGGATACATAGAGACAGGAAATGGTAGAGAAATGCCAACAGAGTAAAGGGTAGATGATAGAGAGAGATTTACTGATAAAAAGGGAGAAAAACAGAGAAAGATTAAGAGGATAGAGTGAAAGATAGAGGAAAATGGGAGAGTGTGATAGAAACGAAGGGAGACAGATCAAAAGAGAGAGAATGATGCAAACCTTTTGAAATTGATAGACACAAAGAGAGAGAGAGAATTGTAGAGAAACAGAGAGAGATATAAATGGATTAATAGAGGAGATCTGAGGAGAGCGGTTAACAAAGAAGAAAGAAGAGTACAGCACAGGAAACAGGCCCTTCGGCTTTCCAAGCCTGTGCTGCTCATTGGTCCAACTAGACCATTCATTTGTATCCCTCCACTCACAGACTGCTCATGTGACTATCCAGGTAAGTCTTAAACGATGCCAGCGTGTCTGCCCCCACCACCCTACCTGGCAGCGCATTCCAGGCCCCCACCACTCTCTGTGTAAAAAACGTCCCACTGATATCTGAGTTATACCTCGCCCCTCTGACCTTGAGCCCGTGACCCCTCGTGATCGTCACCTCCGACCTGGGAAAAAGCTTCCCACTGTTCACCCTATCTATACCCTTCATAATTTTGTGCAACTCTATTAGGTCTCACCCTCATTCTCCGTCTTTCCAGGGAGAACAATCCCAGTTTACTCAATCTCTTCTCATAGCTAAGACCCTCCATACCAGGCAACATCCTGGTAAACCATCTGTGCACTCTCTCTAAAGCCTCCACGTCCTTCTGGTAGTGCGGCGACCAGAACTGGATGCAGTACTCCAAATGTGGCCTAACCAGCGTTCTATAGATATGCAACATCAGACTCCAGCTTTTACACTCTATACCCCGTCCTATAAAGGCAAGCATGCCATATGCCTTCTACACCACCTTCTCCACCTGTGCTGCCACCTTCAAGGATTTGTGGACTTGCACACCTAGGTCCCCCTGTGTTTCTATACTCTTGATGGCTCTGCCATTTATTGTATAACTCCCCCCTACATTAGTTCTTCCAAAATGCAACACTTCGCATTTATCTGGATTAAATTCCATCTGCCATTTCTCCGCCCAATTTTCTAGCCTATCTATATCCTGCTGTATTGTCCGACAATGTTCATCACTAGTCCAGCCATCTTCGTGTCATCCGCAAACTTGCTGATAACACCAGTTACACCTTCTTCCAAATCATTTATATATATAACAAGTAGCAGAGGTCCCAGTACAGAGCCCTGCGGAACACCACTGGTCACAGACCGCCAGCCGGAAAAAGACCCTTTGACTGCTACCCTCTGTCTCCTGTGGCCAAGCCAGTTTTTTACCCATCTAGCCACCTCTCCTTGTATCCCATGAGCCTTAACCTTCTTAACCAACCTGCCATGAGGGACATTGTCAAATGCCTTACTGAAATCCATATAGACGACATCCACAGCCCTTCCTTCATCAACCGTTTTTGTCACTTCCTCAAAAAACTCCACCAAATTTGTAACGCACGGCCTCCCTCTTACAAAACCATGCTGTCTGTCACTGATGAGATTGTTCCGTTCTAAATGAGCGTACACCCTGTCTCAAAGAATCCTCTCCATAAACTTCCCTACCACGGACGTCATGCTCACGGACCTATAATTACCCGGGTTATCCCTGCTACCCTTCTTAAATAACGGTACCACATTCGCTATCCTCCAATCCTCAATGACCTCACCTGTGTCCAATGAAGAGATAAAGATTGCCGTCAGAGGCCCAACAATTGCATCTCTTCTCTCCCTGAGCAGTCTCGGATAGATGCCATCAGGCCCTGGGGATTTGTCAGTTTTAATGTTACCTAAAAAACCTAACACTTCCTCCCTTGTAATGGAGATTCTCTCTAACGGGTCAACACCTCCCTCTGAGACACTCCCAGTCAACAAGTCCCTCTCCTTTGTGAATACCGATGCAAAGTATTCATTTAGGATCTCCCCTATTCCCTTGTGTTCTAAGCATAATTCCCCTCCTTTGTCCCTGAGAGGTCCGACTCTTTCCCTGACAACTCTTTTGTTCCTGACATATGCCTTAGGATTCTCCTTAATCCTGTCTGCCAAGAACATTTCGTGACCCCTTTTTGCCCTTCTAACTCCCGGTTTGAGTTCTTTCCTACTCTCTCTATATTCCTCCAGAGCTCCATCTGTTTTCCGTTCCCTGGACCTAACGTACGCCTCTCTTTTCTTTTTGATCAGATCCTCAATTTCCATGGTTATCCACGGCTCTCGAATCCTACGTTTCCTATCCTTTCGTTTTGCAGGCACATGCCTGTCCTGCAGCCTTATCAACTGTTCCTTAAAAGACTCCCACATCATAGACGTGGACCTACCCCCGAACAGCCTCTCCCAATCAGCGGCCACCAATTCCTGCCTAATCCGGCTATAGTTAGCCGTCCCCCAATTTAGCACCCTACCCTTAGGACAACACTCGTCCTTGTCCATTACTATCCTAAAGTTAACAGAGTTGTGGTCACTATTTGCCACATGTTCTCCTACCGAAACTTTGACGACCTGACCGGGCTCATTTCCCAGAACTAGATCCAGTATAGCCCCTCTCTAATTGGGCTATCTACATACTGTTCCAAAGAAGCTTCCAGTGCGCATTTTACAAATTCCTCCCCGTCCAGGCCCCCAGCCCTAAGCACTTTCCAGTCTATACCAGGGAAATTGAAGTCTCCCACTAAAACAACCCTATTTTTTCAGCACATATCCAGAATTTCCTGACATATCCGTTCCTCCACTTCCCGTGGGCTGTTGGGTGGCCTGTAGTATACCCGCAGCATAGTGATTGCACCTTTCCTGTTTCTGAGCTCCACCCACAGCGACTCATTACATGACCCCTCTAAATTGTCCACCCTCTGCACCGCTGTAATATGCTCCCTAACTAATACCACTACTCCCCCACCTTTTTTAGCCCCTCCTCTGTCTCGCCTAGAACACTTATACCCCGGAATATTCGGCTGCCAGTCCTGTCCTTCTTTTAACCATGTCTCCGTCACCGCAACCACATCCAAATTCTGCGTAAGCATTAAGGCCCTAAGTTCGTCTGTCTTACCCGTTACACTCCGCGCATTGAAGCAGATACACTCCACACCTCCAGGCCCAGTCAGGTCATCCTGCTCCAGAATGGTGTTCTTCTTAGCTAGCCTTGCCCTGGCCCCCAGCTCGACCCCAGCCTCAATACTTACTGACCTACTGTTTTGATCCCCACCCCCCTGCCACACTAGTTTAAACCCTGCCGAAACATTCTAGCAAAAGTCCAGCCAGGATATTTGTGCCCTTCCAGTTAAGGTGTAACCCATCCTTTCCGTACAGGTGCCATCCTCTCTTGAAGACTTCCCAATGATCTATGAATTTGAAACCCTCCCTCTTGCACCAGTCCTTTAGCCACGTGTTCAATTGTAGAATCTCCCTGTTCCTGGCCTCACTAGCACTAGGCACTGGGAGCAGTCCAGAGACTGCTACCCTGGAGGCCTTATTTTGTGTGAAGAGAAAGTCTGACACTGAACTAACAGAAAAGCGACAGAACAAAAGGAAAGCCAATGGCATGGAACGTGTGGATAGTGACAATACAGAAAGAAAAGAGTAGAACAAAAGGCAGATAAATAAAGTGTAAAAGAAAGAATGTTAGAGAAAGGGAGATAGCCCGATGACGAAACTTTATAAAACAATGGGTTAGGCCACAGATGGAATATTGTGTGCAGTGCTGGTCGCCACTTTATTTGGATGGATGTGATTACACGAGAGAGGGTGCAGAGGAGATTCACCAGGATGTTGCTTGGCATGGAAGGTTCCAGCTATGAGGTGAGACCAGATAGACGTGTTTTCTCTGGAGTTGAGGAAGCTGGTGGGGGGACGGGGTTGTGGGTTGTGATAGAGGAATACAAAATTATGAGAGGCATAGATATGGTGGATGGTACGAATCTGTTCACCTTGGAAGAGGTTTTTCAAACCAGAGGCCATACGTTTAAGGTAATGACGAAATGTTTAGAGGGGCTCTGAGTCAAAACGTTTTCATCGAGTGGGTGCTGGAAATATGGAACACACAGCCTGCGAGGGTGTTGGCGGCAGGTACAAGGACAGCACTAAAGAAGATCCTGGACGAGCACTTAAATAGCCAAAACAATTAGAGGACTATGATCTAAGTGTTGTTAAATGGGAATAATAAAGATTGGTAATTGATTGTTGGCATCAACATGGTGGATCGAAGGGCCTGTTTCTGAGTTGAATGACTCTATGACAGTCTGGGAGAGACTCCCGAACATACTGAATAGTCACAATCAGGAGAAGGACACCACTGAAGCAACACACGTTCCAGAGATGGATGGGATGTGAGATTTATGTTATTAGCACCGACCCTGGAAGAATAGAGCTTCTAATTGTATTTGTTCATTAATGGCATCAGTATTGTTCTGTCGTTGACAGTTGGCGACTTATTCTCAGAAAGAAACATATTACACAATTGAACTCATTGCTGTCATCTGTTTGTTCATTGTTTTCTAAAATGTTCCATGGTGTTGCAAACTCATGATCCCAGAGGTGGTGTCGCATCGTATAAGTTAGAGGCTTTGTGGGTGCACAATCTCAGAGTCTAATACGGTGATTACGTGCAGTACGAAGGGGTACATCGCTTTGCATTTAAAATGCACCTTGCAATTGACAGGGCGATGAAAGTAATGTACATGATCCTTTTTATTGTTGGTGTCCCTGGTAAGTGACTCTACACATTGAAGTTACGTAAATTTGTGTGTGAGCTGCACTCTGATTTTCCTCTGTGTCTGAGCAATTGGGCAACACTGTACAGATCCACGATCACTGATATTATTTAAGTCACTGAATGTCTTGGATTACCTGCTGTTCCACTCTATTTCCTCAACCGCCAACAATGAGGTGTTTCGTAGTCTCAAGGATGGCACCGTGGCACAGGGATTAGCACTGCTGCCTTACAGTGCCAGGGATCAGGGTTCGATTTCCAGCTTGGGTGACTGTCCGTGTGGAGTCTGCATGTTCTTCCCGTGTCCGCGCCGGTTTCCGCGGGAGTCTAGTTCCCTCCCACACTCCGTAAGACATGATGGTTAGGTGCATTGGCCATGCTAAATTCTCTCTCAGTGTCCCCGAACAGGCGCCGGCGTGTGGCGACTGGGGGATTTTCACAGTAGCTGCTTTGCAATGTCAATGTCAGCCTACTTGTGACACTACTCAATAACTTCGTGTGTTTAGTGGGATATCGCGTTCATCTTGAACCAGATCTCAGTAAAACCTTGCTCTTGGAAGGAAGGTTCAAATGGGAGTCGGAGTGAAATCTCAGTGAGTGAGTATCACTAATCAGAGTGGAATGGTTGAGGTTAATGAGCGTGTAAAGTGAAATGTCTCGATTTTCCCTATTTTTCATTTAATTGCTCCAAAACAAACGCATTTCAGAATTTTACTGCCATTTTGAATAATCCCAAACGCCGTGGATTTATTCCAATCCTGTTTATACAGTTCCATTCGTCCAGAAATGATCACCACTTTATTGGGTTTCTACTTTGTTGTTAACCAGTGTTGCTATTAGTGATGACTTATTCCCCTGAACGTCTCAACCCCTCGACATTATTTTTGTATTCATTCGTGGGACAAGGCCTTCGCTGGGTGGCCAGCATTTATTGCCCACCCCGAGATGCCCTTGGATTGATACAACCGAATGGCTTGGGAAGATATTTCAGAGGGCAGTTGAGAGTCAATCACATTACTATGGCTCTGGAGTCACATGTAGACCAGACCAGGTAAGGATGGCAAATTTCCATCCCTAAAGGACATTAGTGAACCAGATGTTTTTTTTTTCCGACAATCGACAATTGTTTCAGGTCATCAGTAGATTCTTAATTCCAGATCTTATAAATTGAATTCGGATTCCACCACCATCCATGACGGGATTCAAACATTCGTGGAGTTTCCGGATTAAAAGTCTGGTGATAATATCAGTAGGCCAGCGCATCCCCCTAAGGAAAATTGGCCAAGGAAAAATTGAGATTCTTATTGTTCTGATCAAAATTTAACACCAGGATCTGAACAATGCTGAAATAAACTTGTCTTTGAAATGTTCACGGTGCAAGATTACTTTAATGCATTATGTATTTAGATGGTTGTTCCTATTCTTCCTCTGCATTCACGGGTAGTCTCTAGTCTCCATGTGAATCTCTCTCTACATTTGGAACAGCCCCTCTGCATCCTGATTCTGTATTGTTCCTCGAAATGCGAGATGCCGGGATTCCTGCGCAGATACTTGCCGGAGACCACTTCCCACCTTTCACCAATCGGAAAAATTCCCTCTAACCCTAAATGTTGTTTTGTGCTTCGGTAGCTGGCTTGCATTCCATCCCACAGCTTGTTCCCTGACTCCATGTGCTCTGGGATAAGACCCGACTCTGTGACTTGTAATTTACCGCAGTCCTATCGGATTTTGAAGTGCCCAGCATTATTCAGCGGCATGGTGGTACAATAGTTAACACTGCTGCCTCACGCGCCAGGAAACCGGTTCAAATCCGGGCTTGTGTCACTGACTGTGCGAAATCTGCATGTTTTGCACGTGTCTGCGTGGGTTTCCTCCGGGTGCATCAGTTTCCATCCACAGTCCAAAAGATATTCGAGTTAAGTTCTAGATTCTCCCTCAGTATGCCCGAACAGGCACGTGAGTGTGTTCGACAGTTCTTATCGACCGTGTTGTCTCTCCTTATCTTTATCCTTATCTTGTCTGGATGCAATCCATTCAAATTAAAGATGTGACGTTATTTTAATTCTTAAATAACTTTTAATTATTTTAAATTATTTGATTCAAACTTGTTGACCATGTCAGTTTGAATGTTTTATTTGTTATTTGATAACGCAGTTCCTCCCCTCCTTTGCCTGGTTCAGCCTCTGAATAATCATCGGTTGGATCATGCTGACCAGACCAAAGGGCAGCATATGAGAGTGACGTTCCTCCGAGCGGGCGCAGTTGTGCTCCTATAGTTCCAATCCAGTTATGTCAGCTCCAGCGTGTCGCTCCCCCTGCAGAGTCCAGTAAATTGAGTTGTTTTTAAACACACAGTGGATGTGATTTTACCAGACAGACACCATGTGGATATTACAGGGTCAAATCTACTCCGCCAATTTATTGGGAATTATGAGGACTCCATTTTAAATTCAATCATTCACTTTCATAGCTTCTCCAATTCACCTGGAATTTCTCTCTTCCTCACCGATTGTGATCTAGGAATGAAAAACCTCTTATTTCATCATCCTGTCGGAATGTGGACGTTGGTTGTAAAGGTGCAAATTGCACACTCTCAAATTATCCCGCGAGAGAGCATGTGTAATGTGTGTGCTATGTATGTGTGCAGTTGTTAATGTATGTGCGCGAATATATGTGTGTGCTTTTGTGTGTGCAAATGTGTGTGTAAATGTGTGTGTATATGTGAGTGAGTGTGTGAGTCATTGTGTGCGTCTGTGTGTCCGTGTGTGTATGTGTGCGTTTTGCTGTGTTTGAGTTTGAGTGTGTATGCGTGAGTGTATGTCCCTGCGTGCGTCCCTGGCAAAATTGTTCGAGGTTGATGTGTTACATGTGGATGTTGGGCGCCAGAAGCTGAGAGGAAGGAATCAAAGCAGTGAAACAGGCTAGAAAACGGGCACGGTCGCGGATACGGTTAATCACTGGATATTAAAACTTCCTTAAGCTTTATTTCGAAGAACAGATGGCATTTAAGTAGTGAAGCTATGGAGCAAAGCTGTGCAGTGAAGTGTGGATAACAAAAGTACAATGAGGACAGCAGCGGGAATACTCGAGGGTGTGCATGTGTGCGTATGTGTGTTTTGGTGTTTGTGTCCGTGTATGTTGTGCACGTTAGTGTGGGTTTGTGTGTGTGTGTGTGTGTGTGTGTGCGTGTGTCAGAGTGTGTGTGTATGTATGTGTGTGCGTGAGTCTATGTGTGTTTGTCTCTGTCTGTGTGTCAGAGTGTGTGTGTGTATATGTATGTGTGTGTGTGAGTCTATGTCTGTGTATTTGTGTGTTTTGGTGTTTGTGTATATATGTGAGTGATTGTGTATGTGTTTGTGTGTATGTGGCTGTTTTGGGTGCCAGTGTGTGTGCCTATGCGTGCGTGTATGTTGGTGTGTGTGTGTGAGTGTGTGAATCTGATTGAGTGCGTGTGTGTGCATGTGTGAGAGAGTCTGGGTGTATGTGTGTGAGACAGAGTCTGTGTGTATGTGTGTGTGTGTGTGCATGTTTCTGTGTGTGTGTGTGTGTGTGAGCGAGAGAGATAGCTATGCTTCTTTGTAGCGGATACCGGGACCATTATACAACTATCTTCATTAGGCACCTGGGTACTTCGATGACCGTACTGACGGCATTTCCTGCTTGGTTCTGGACGGAAGGATTTCATGTAAACTGCTTTTAACTTCCGTCGCCCTGGTTTTCACACGGTGCTTCTCTGTCATCTGTTAATCTTCCAGGACTGTGCCATCTCCACTTCAGAATATACTCTTTCTGAATAAATCTCGTGTGAACTCGAGTATCCCCGTAGCTGCCCTCATTGTACTTTTGTCATCCACACTTCACTCCACAGCTTTGCTCAATAGTTTCGCCACTTACATGCCATCTGTTCTTCGACATAAAGCTTAATGAAGTTTTAATATCCAGTGCTTAACCGTATCCGCGACCGTGCCCGTTTTCTAGCCTGTTTCATTGCTTTGATCCCTTCCTCTCAGCTTCCGGCGCCCAACCTCTGCATGTAATACATCAACCTCCAACAATTTTGCCACATCCTCCTAAATTCACCACTCCTCCTATTCAGCTTAATGCGCGAATACACGGAATATTACTCCTTGTTCATTTAATGATCCGGAGCCCTCCATCCAGATAAAAATAACAATATATTTGAACTTCTTAGAGTTCAGACGCTCTAATTTCATAGATTGTCCGAACCCGCATTGATTGTCAATCCTTAATTCACCTTGGAAATATGGTGGTGAGCTTCCTCTTTGAACTCCTTCAGTCCTGTGGTGCGGATAAATGCACAGTGCTCTTCTGGAGAGATTTGCAGGTTCTTCACCAACGAACAGTGAATGAACAGTGGGTGCTGTGAGACTTGGAGGGGAATCTCGCCGTGGTATTGTTCCCATGTATCTACTTCCTTCTGGATGGTAGGCCGAGTTCACTCCATCTCCATTGATTTAATTTCATTTCTTCTCATCGCATTCATCCATTCTTTATTATTTCATGCTCTTATTTTCATTTTATTTGATTTGATTTGAATTATTTTGTCACATGTATTATCATACCATGAAAAATATTGTTTCTTGCGTGTTATACAAAGCACACCGTTCATAGATAAGGAAGGGAGAGAGTGCAGAATGTAGTGTCACAGTTGTAGCTCGGGTGCAGAAAAAGATCAACTTAATGCACCTTATTTTTTCCACTCCTAAAATCTCACATTACATCGTCAACCCTCCCGCACACCAGTAGGGGTAGCTGCCACTTTCCTAACCTCTGCACCATTGTTCTGCCATTTACACATTCCGATCCCTTAAGGGATGCTCCTAACACCATTCTCAGCCTTTATCATCGCCACTTATGTACCCTTTCTCTATTTGTCGATGTCATTCCTATCAATCACCTCCCCCACCCGCACAACCTTAAATCTTGTCTGATTTTCCTTGTCTTCAGCTCTGACGAAGGTTAATCCCGACTCGAAACGTTGCCTCTATTCCCTGTCCACAGGCGCTGCCGGACCTGCTGAGATTTTCCAGCATTTCCTGTTTTTCTGTCCGATTCCAACATCCGCCTTTATATTGTCATGGTTCTGGAAGGAGTTGTCAACTTGCTGATTCCCTGAATAGCATTATGTTGATTGCATGCTTGATGATTGGTTGCCAATCAAGCTGAGGTATTTTTTCCCCCAAATGTTCTCTCGCTTTTCACGTGTTGTTGGAACTTACTAACCCACGCAATAGGAGAGTCTACAATCGCTCTCCTGACTTGCGCCATACAGATGATAGAGGGGTTTTGTGATTCAAAGGATGACATACACGCCACAGGACTCCAGGCCCATGATCTGCTTTTGTAGCCACCGTATATATCATAGAATCATAGAATCTCTACAGTGCAGAAGGAGGCCGTTCGGCCCATCGAGTCCACATCGACAACCATCCCACCCAGCCCTATTACCGTAACCCCACATATTTACTCTGTTAATCCCCTGACACTAGGGTCAATTTAACATGGCCGATCAACCGAACCAACACATCTTTGTAGTATGTGAGGAAACCGGAGCACCCACACGAAACCCACGCAGACACGGGCAGAATGTGCAAACTACGCACAGACAGTGATCCGAAGCCGGAATTGAACCCGTGTCCCTGGCGCTGTGAGGCAGCAATGCTCACCACTGTGCCACCGTGCCGCCCCTCAGCAGTGCATATATGCATATCCAGTTCAGTATATTTTTTGGTAATTGTTAACCACCAATATCTTGAAAGTCGTGAAATAACCAATGGCAATTTCACTGAAGCTCAAAGAGAACGGTAAGAATCTCTTTTGCTGGACAGAGTCATTTTCTCTCACTTCTTTGTCGCGAATGCTAATTCCCAATTTCCCGCCAATGTCTGGACATTGGCCAGCTCTTGTTGCATTTGGATGTGAAAGACTGCACGTTCTAAGAAGTCGTCAACTGTGCTGAACATTGTCTACTCATCGGCGAAGCTCGCCACTTTGGACGTTAATGATGGAAGAAAGGTCACCGATGAAACAGTTTAACATATTTGGGCCTCAGACACTCCCAACTCCTGCACTTAAGTGCTGGATCTGAGATGATTGCCCAACAAAAACCACTGCCATCTTCCTTTTTTCTTTCATATGTATGAGTCCAGTGAACAAAGTGCATTCCCCCGATTCCCATTAACACGTATTTGGGCGAGTGGTGTCAAAGGTTATGGGAAGAAAGCAGGATTAGGCTATTGAGTTGGTCGATCAGCCATGATCGTAATGAATGGTGACGCAGGCTTGAAGGGCGAAATTGCCTCCTTCTGCTCGTATTTTATATGCCTATGTCTCTATGTTTCGCTGGGGCTTCTGGTTGCTCATCTTAGATCATTCATGTCCAAACAAGAAGGATATAAACTTTCCCTTCGCCTCTCTATTTCAACACCTTGGAACATGCCTGAAACCCTGGCAGTAAAGGACACACGTGCTGAGTGGTTGTGGCAGTTCCCGAACCGAGTGTCAGTGAATGGATCGCTTGATAGCTCCGCCGATAACTTCTTCCATGACTTTGCTGAAAAGCGGGAGTAGACTGATGTGGTGTTAATTCGCCTGGTTCCATTCACCCTGGTCTTTGTGAACAGGACAAAAGTTAGTATTTGATTTTGATGACCCTACCTTATGTACTTTAGGAGCAGCGCCAGCCCGATTTGTGTGGCAATTTTGCCGTACTCAGCTCTTCAGTCTGCGAGTATTTGTCTGAGCATCTAAGCGCATTTTTCCCATCGTACTGCCACTCTCTATCCCAGATGTCAGGCCCTCTCCCAATGAATCTCAGTCAGGAACTGAACTGCACGTTTTGATTAAAGGTATTATTCTCCCCTTGCCTCAAAAGAGACTAAAATCTTCAGATTACAACCACCAACTACGTTTGGTGGAAGACCTGTGCTGGTCATAAAAGGTTGCTTACACAGGAATCATTGGAAGGTGAAGCAGTGTGGGCTGATGTTTAGAGGGATGCGTATTCTTTCTTTCTATGCAATTTGTTTGGACATGCAATGTGAAAAATTGAGAGAGTGAGTGTGACAGTGAGTGTGAGATAGTGAGTGTGAATGTGGGTGTGAATGAGTGTGAGAGTCAGTGTTAGAGCATGTGTGCGAAAGTGAGGAGAGTGTAGGGTGAAAGAATGAGGGTGTGAGAAAGTAAGTGTGAGAGTGAGAATTGTGAGAGTGAGGGTGAGAGAGTGAGGGTGAAAGAGTGTGGGAAAGAGAATGCGGATGAGAGTGTGAGTGTCAGATAGTCAGTGCACCAGAGAGTGAGGCTGAGAGAGTGAAGGTGAGAGAGTGAGTGTGGGAGTGAGGAATGTGGGAATGAGGGTGCGAGAGTGAGGGTGAGAAAGAGCGTGAGAGAGTAAGTGTGAGAGAGTGAGTGTGTGGCAGTAAGGGTGAGAGAGTGAGGGTGAGAGTGAGACTGAGAAAGCGATTAGGTGAGAGTGAGGAGAGTGAGAGCGAGTGTGAGATAGTGAGGGTAAGAGTGAGTGTGAGAGAGTGAGTGTGTGAGAGGGTGAGTGGGATTGTGAGTGAGACAGTGAGGGTGAAAGAGAATGAGTGTGAGAATGAGGAGTATGGGAGGGTGAGAGAATGTAGGAGAGAGAGTGCGTGGATGAGAGAGCATTGGTGAAAACGTTAGGGTGAGGTAGTGTGGATGAGAGAGTGAGGATGAGAGGCTGGGGATGAGAGAGTTAGTGTGTGAGAGAATGAGTAATGCCAGAGTGAGGGGGAGAGAATGAGGGGTAGAGAGAGTGAATGTGAAAATGAGAATTGCGAGAATTAGGGTGAGAGTGAGGGTGAGAGTGAGTATGAGAGAGTAAGGTTGAGAGAGTGAGTGTGTACGAGTAAGGGTGAGAGAGCAAGGGCGAGAGTGAATGTGATTGAGCGACTGTGAGAGAGTGAGATAAGAGTGAGTGTGAGATAATGACTGTGTGAGCGTGAGGAGAGTGAGGATGCGAGAGTGAGGGTGAAAAAGAATGAGTGTGAGTGCGAGGAGTGTGGGAGTGTGGGTCAGAGACTGAGGGTGAAACAATGTGGGAATGAGAGTGCGCGTATGATAGAGTGTGTCTAAGAGAGAGTGTGGGCAAGACAGTTCAGGTGAGAAAGTGTGGGTGATTGGGAAAGGATGAGAGAGTGAGTGTGTGAGAGAATGGGGCTGAGGAAAGAGTGAGGGTGAGAGACTGAAGGTGAGAGAGTGTGAGTGTAAGAGTGAGGAAACGGGAATGAGAATGAAAGAGAGAGAGAGAGAGGGTGTGAGAGAGTGTGAGAGCGTAAGTGTGAGAGTGTGTGAGAATAAGGCTGAGAGATATAGGGTGAAAGTGAGTTTGAGAGAGTGAGTGTGTGAGAACGAGGTGAGTGAGAGTGAGAAATTGAGTGTGAAAGAGGGTGAGAGTGAGAGTGAGGAGTATGGGAGTGAGGGTGAGAGAGTGAGAGTGAGAGAATGTGGGAATGAGAGTGCGTGTATGAGAGACTGCATCTATGAGAGAGAGGGTGAATGTGAGAGCGTGGGTGAGACAGTTAGAATAAGAAAGTGTGGATGAGAGAGTGCGGATGAGAGGCTGACAATGAGAGAGTAAGTGCGTGAGAAAATGAGAAATGTGAGAATGAGGGGGAGAGTGAGGGTGAGAGAGAGTGAGCGTGAATGTGAGAAGTGTGAGAATTAGGATAAGAGCGAGGGTCAGCGAGAGTGTGAGAAAGTGAGTGTGAAAGAGTGAGTGTGTGGGAGTAAGGGTGAGAGAGTGAGGGTGAGAGTGAATGTGCGAGAGCGAGTGTGAGAAAATGAGGTAAGAGTGAGTGTCGGAGTGTGATTGTATGAGAGTGAGGCGAGTGCGGGTGAGAGGGTGAGGGTGAAAATGAGTGAGTGTGAGAGTGAGGAGTGTGTAAGTGAGGGTGAGAGAGTGAGGGGGAGACAATGTGGAGTGAGATTGCGTGAATGAGAGAGTGCGTCTCTGAGAGAGTGCGTTTCTGAGAGAGTGTGGGTGAGACAGTTAGTGTGAGGATGTGTGGGCGAGTGGTGATGATGAGAGAGTGAGTGTGTGAAAGAATGGGAATGGAGAGAGAGTGTGAGTGAGAGGGTGAGAGTGAGAGAGTCAGGGTGAATATTGAATGTGAAAGAACCAGGTGTTAAACGCGAATTTTAGAGACTGAACTTGTGAGAGGGAGTTTACGAGAGTAAGGCTGTGTGAAAATGATTTTTATGAGAATGTGTGTGTGAGCATGAGTTTGAGAGAGTGGCTTTCTGAGAGTCAGGGAGTGAGAGAGTGAGTGAGTGAGAGAGTGAGTGAATGAGTGAGTGAGTGAGTGAGTGAATGAGTGAGTGAGTGAGTGAGTGAGTGAGTATGGAAGATTTAGTTTGTGGGAGTTAGTTTGTGTGTGAATGATTGCTTCAGAATGTGTGTGAGAGTGAGTGTGAATGAGTTTCTGAGAATGAGGGCGAGAGTGTTCGGCTGGAAGCGTGAGCGTGGGAGATTGAATTTATGAGAAAGTGAGTTTGTGAGAATGTGTGTGAGATAGAGTGCAAGCGTAAGGCTGAGAGAGTGAGCGTATGGAGATAACATATGTAAGTGAGAGTGAGAGACGAAGTCTGAGAGAGTGATCGCGACGGTGAATGTGAGCAAATGATTCTTCAGAAAAGAGTTATTGAGAGAGTGTGCGAATGAGTGTGAGAGGATCGAGTGTTAATGTTTAAGTGTTGGTTAGTGTGAGAGAGTAAAAACTGAAAATATTGAGAGACAGAGTAGGAGAGACTAAGATAAAGAGAGAGGGAGACAGCGATTGTGAGTGAATGTCGCAGATTGTGAGAATGGTAATGTGAGACAGTGAATTTGAGACAGTATCTGAGAGAGTGTCTGCATGAACACTTTTGAGTTTGTGACATTATTGATTGTGTGTGAGTGAGTAGGAGTGCATGCGTGTATGAATGTGAGCATGTGCTAGTCTGACAGAATAAGTGTAAGATCAGAATAAAACTCTGGCAAGGCATGCAAACATTCGCAAACAACACACACACAAAACACAGGCACAGACAGACACAGACATACCCATTCATAAATACAGACGCACACAAAGTGTAGGTAAGTGTCTGTAAACAACCACTCATACACGGACTCACACAGGCACACTCAAGCATCCAGGCACACACTCGCAGACACAAACCAACACAGACAGAGACAAATAGAGACACAATCAGTCACTGACTAATGCAAACGTGCATCATGCATACATACACAGATAGAGCCTCACTAATAAATACAATGATCCACACGTACTCACAGCCGGCTGCACTTGCACACATAGAGACATACACACGCACACTCTTGCGCATACACACGCATATCGACAAACATGCACACTCACAGAGACACACACAGACTCATCCACAACACACAACCATGCGCACGTTCATACGGATCTGCACAAATACATAATCACACGCACGGTGGCACAGTGATTAGCATGGCTACCTCACAGCGCCAGGGACCTGGCTTCGATTCCCGGCTTGGGTCATTGTCTGTGTGGAATTTGCACGTTCGCCCCGTGTCTGTGTGGGTTTCCTCCAGGAGCTCCGGTTTCCTCCCACGGTTTGAAAGACGTGCTGGTTAGAAGCATTGACCCGAACAGGGGCCGGAGTGTGGCGACGAGGAGAATTTCACAGTACATTCAGTGCAGTGTTGATGTAAGCCTTACTTGTGACTGATAAATAACACATTAAAACAAATGAACACACACCCTGGCACTCACAGACACACATGAACAAACACAAACTTATGCAAGCAATCATATTGAACTCACACGCACGTAAGCAATCGCGCAGTCACGGAACTCAATTACATAGAGACAGACCCAGACACACAGAGGTACACAGATACACACCAAATGCACAGACAGACAGACGGGAACATGCACAGATGGATAGACGCTCACGAACATAAACAACCACACTCATGCATACAAGCGGACACATTCACAAAGGTGCCAGCACGCACAATTTCATGGAGCCACTCGTGCACAAACAGGTATATCTTCATTCGCACGAACATACACAGGCGCCGCGTCACACACAAACCACATACACAAAATCCCAGACAGATCACGACGCATTAGTACACACACACACAAAGAAGCAGGCACAGGCAGACGCACAGACTCACCCAGATCACACAATCATGCACAGATTCATAAAGATTCTCGCACAATGAAAGTCACTTGCACACACAGATGCTTACAGTCAGAACACGCACACTCACATGTTTGCATAAGAAGAGTAATAAGCAAACGCATATGAACACACATTTCCGTACTCGGTCGCATAGTTATATTCTAACTGTGTTTTTTAAATAAACATTCTGTGACAATAGCTTCCACATGGGTTATTTGAGCCAGACCTGGAATGAAAATATTATGTTCACCCATATCAAAAGCAAATGTAATACTTAAGGTCTCGGCGGGCTTCACAAAACACTTTCGAGTCTCTGGCTTACGCCTTAACATCCACATAAAATCACCCGATCCTGCACAGTCATCCGTCGTACCTGCAATTTTCCAGGCCTGGCAACAGCCTTGTCAACCTAAATTAGAATAAAATCCTTTCAAAATGCTCTTTGTCGTTTCTCCATCTTTCAGTACAAGGATATGCAAAATGTAAGTTCGTTTACATACAACAATTACGTGCAATGTTCAGTCGGATCAGGAAGTTGGAATCCGTAGAGTAACATTTAGCAAACCAAATTCAAACTGTCTGAATTAATTGAGAACGAGATAACCATCGAATTGTCATGTCCATCATGTTCTTTCATGGTTCCTCAATGTGCGCAGTATTTGAGTTGTTCGCCAGCAAGAGATCATCATTCGAAAGTGTCAATCCGACGTGAAAACATTGCGATAAACAGGGATCCAGTGAGACTGTGCACGGAACTTTCTTCTGAGCATTCAGCGAGTGGATATACTGGCCACTGCCATTCGGCCCCACGTGCCTTGTTGGTCATTCGATAAATTCATGGCTCATCTGCTTCTGCTTCTAATTCCCACATAGGGCTGAAGTACAGAAGGAGGCCATTTAGCCCATGAAGTCTGCACGGACGGCAAATCCAACCAGGCCCCAACCCTGTAATCCGTACTTACCCTTGCTCGGGGCGGCACGGTGGCACAGTGGTTAACAATGATGTCTCACAGCGCCAGGGACCCGGGTTCCATTCCTGGCTTTCACTATCTGTGTGGAGTCTGCACGTTCTCCCTGTGCCTGCGTGCATTTCCTCCGCCTGCTCTGGTTTCCTCCCACAGACTGAAAGATGTGCTGGTTAGTTGCATAGACCATGCTAAATTCTCACACAGTGTACCTTAATAGGCGCCAGATTGTGGTGACTAGGGGATCTCCACAGTAGTTTCATGACAGTGTTAATGTAAGCTTTCTTGATACTCATAAATAAGTTAATAACTATTAGTCCCCCTGACGCTATGTCACAACAGAGAATGACCAGTAGGATCACTCCATTTATTAACACGAGAATATCTATCTCTGCCACACAAATCACACAATTACAGTGCGTTTTGAGATGAGGCCACATACCGTCAGCAATTAAATGAGAAATGTGAGCCATCCAAGGTAAAATCCACAAGCAACTGCATAAGCAACGGTATAGGGATATGTAGATAATCAAATGCTTATTTTCAGACGGATAAGAATGGGGCCGTGATAGATCACTAACACAGCTGGGCCAGTGAAAAGATGTTGGATGAATATCTCTGGAATGCCTAGAGTGCAGAAGGAAGCCATTCGGCCCATCCAGTGTGCCCCAATTCTTCGAAAGAGCATCTTACGCAGGCCCACGTTGCCCGCCGAGAGCACGTTCCGATAAATAAGATGTATCAGAAGCATGAGGTGTGTGAATCCCCAGGGCCAGATGATTTGTATCCCTGGCTGCCTTGGGAGACAAGGGAGGAGTTTGCAGGAGCCCTGATGGAAATATTTACATCTTAGCTCCCTCAGGTGAGGTGCCTGACTCAAGGATAGAAAATGTGCTACCAGTATTCACGTTTGGAAACAGGGATAATTCAAGTAATTGCAGACCAGTTCGTCTAATCTCAATGGCAGGGAACAGATATTGGATGAATACTTGCAGAATGCCTAGAATGCAGAAGGAGGCCATTTGGCCCATCGAGTCTGCACCAACTATCCGAAAGAGCATCTTACCCATTCTTTTCGCCCCCTATTTTCCCCTTATCCCCATGACCCTGCGCAATTGCTAAGGCTCATCCACCTAACTGTCACATCTTTGGTCACATGGGGGCAAATTTAGCATGGTCAATCCAACTCACCCGCAGATCTGTGTGACTATGAGAGGAAACACATGCACTGGACTTGTGGTGGTTAATACCGGACAGCTCTGCACTGTGTTCAGTGGGCTGTTCCCCGGGATGGACACCGAGAGAAACAAAAAGATGAACGACCAGCAGCTCAGTAACTTCTTACATTTGCTCTTGACGAGGTATGTTCGTCTTCCAATGGAAGGAATTGACGTGCTGTCGCTGTCCTGCATATTCTAATTTTGCGTGTTACTTGCTGATGCTTGAGGAGGCGGGAACAGAAGTGGATCTGAGAAAAAATCTGCCTATGGGCTTTAAGGCACAAAGTACCGACCTGTCGAGGCTGTGCAATTTGAGAAACATGGTAATATAGAAAAACTACAGCACAATACAGGCCCTTCAGCCCAGAACGTTGTGCTGAACATGTCCCTACCTTAGCGATTACTAGGCTTACATATAACCCTCTATCTTACTAAGTTCCATGTACTTAGGTAAAAGTATCTTAAAAGACCATATCGAATCCGCCTCTACCACCGTTGCTGGCAGCCCATTCCAGACACCCACCACCCTCTGAGTGAAAAACTTACCTCTAACATCTCTGTACCTACTCCCTAGCACCTTAAACCTGTGTCCTCTTGTGGCAACCATTTCAGCCCTAGGAAAAAGCCTCTGACTGTCTACTCGATCATTACCTCTCAACATCTTATACACCTCTATCAGGTCACCCCTCATCCTTCGTCTCTCCAAGGAAAAGAGGCCGAGCTCACTCAACCTATCCTCATAATGCATGCCCCCCAACCCAGGCAATATCCTTGTAAATCTCCTCTGCACCATCTCTATGGCTTCCACATCCTTCCTGTAATGAGGCGACCAGAACTGAGCAGAGTACTCCAAGTGGGGTCTGGCCAGTGTCCTATATAGCTGCAACATCATCTTACGACTTCTAAACTCAATCCATCGATTGATGAAGGCCAATACACCATATGCCTTCTTAACCACAGCCTCAACCTGCACAGCTACTTTGAGCATCCTATGAACACGGAACCCAAGATCCTTCTGATCTTCCACACTGCCTAGAGTCCTGCCATTAATATTATATTCCGCCATCCTATTTGACCTGCCGCCTCACACTTATCTGGGTTAAAATCCATCTGCCACTTCTCTGCCCAGTCTTGCATCCTATCAATGTCTCACTGCAACTTCTGACATCCCTCCACACTATCCACAACACCTCCAACCTTTGTGTCATCAGCAAACTTACCAACCCATCCCTCCACTTCCTCATCCAAGTCATTTATAAAAATCACAAAGAGTCAGGGTCCCAGAACAGATCCCTGGGGCACTCCACTGGTGACCGACCTCCATTCAGAATATGACTCATCCATAACGAGTCTTTGCCTTCTGTGGGCAAGCCAGTTCTGGATCCACAAATAAATGTCTCCTTGGATCCCATGCCCCCTCACTTTCTCAATAAGCCTTGCATGGGGCACCTTATCAAATGCCTTGCTGAAGTCCATATATACTACATCTACTGCTCTTCCGTCATCAATGTGTTTAGTCACATCCTCAAAAAATTCAACCAGGCATGATCTGCCTTTGACAAAGCCATGCTGACTATTCTTAATCATATTATACCTCTCCAAATGTTCATCAATCCTGCCTCTCAGGCTCTTCTCCATCAACTTACCAACCACTGAGGTTTGACTCACTGGTCTATAATTTCCAGGGCTATCTCTACTCCCTTTCTTGAATAAAGGAACAACAGCCGCAATCCTCCAATACTCCGAAACCCTTCCCATCTCCATTGATGATGCAAAGATCATTGCCAGAGGCTCAGCGATCTCCTCCCTCGCCTCCCACGAAGCCTGAGGCACATCTCATCGGGTCCCGGTGACTTACCTAACTTGATGCTTTTCAAAAGCTACAAAACTTTCTCTTTCTTAATATCTACATGCTCAAGTTTTTCAGTCCGCTGCAAGTCTGCAGTACAACCACCAGGATCCTTTTCCATAGTGAATACTGAAGTAAAGTATTCATTAAGTACCTCTGCTATTTCTTCTGGTTCCATACAAACTTTCCCACTGTGACACTTGATCCGTCCTATTCTTTCACGTCTTATCCTCTTACTGTTCACATACTTGTAGAATGCCTTGGGGTTTTCCTTAATCCTGCCTGCCAAGGCCTTCTCATGACCCCTTCTGGCTCTCCTTATTTCCTTCTTAAGATCCTTCCTATTAGCTGTATACTCTTCTAGATCTCTAACATTACTTGGCTCCCCGAACTTTATGTAAGCTTTCCTTTTCTTCTTGACTATGTTCATTACAACATTTGTACACCGCGGTTCCTGTAACCTACCATAACGTCCCTGTCTCATTGGAACGTTGCTGTGCAGAACGCCAGACAAATATTCCCTGAGAATTTGCCACATTTCGTCCATACATTTCCCTGAGAAAACATTTTTCCAATTTAAGCCTCCAATTTCCTGCCTGATAGCCCCATAATTCCCCTTACTCCAATTAAACACTTTTCTAACTTGTCTGATCCTATCTCTCGCCAATGCTATTGTAAAGGAGATAGAATTATGATGACTATCTCCAAAATGCTCTCCCACTGAGAGATCTGACACCTGACCAGGTTCATTTCCCAATACCAAATCAAGTACAGCCTCTCCTCTTGTCGGCTTCTCTACATACTGTGTCAAGAAACCCTCCTGAACACACCTAACAAACTCCTCCCCATCTACACCCCTTACTCTAGGGAGATTCCAATCAATAGTTGGGAAACTAAAATCTCCCATCACGCCAATTCTGTTATTATTCCACCTTTCCAGGATCTGTTTCCTTATCTGCTCCTCAACATCCTTGTTACGATTGGGCGGCCTATAGAAAACACCCAGCAAAGTTATTGACCCCCTTCCTGCTCCTAACCTCCACCCACAGAGACTCTGCAGACAATCCCTCCATGGTGTCCATCTTTTTTGCAGCCGTGACACTATCTCTGATCAACAGTGCCACTCCCCCACCTATTTTACCTCCCTCCCTGTCCCTTCTGAAACATCTGAAACCGGCATTTGAAGTAACCAGTCTTGTCCCTGAGTCATCCAAGTCTCTGTAATGGCCACTACATCATATTTCCAAGTCGTGATCTACGCTCTAAGCTAATCCACTTTGTTCACAACACTCCTTGCGTTAAAATAGACACATCTCAAACCTTCCGTCTGAGTGATCCCCTTCTCTATCAGCTGCCTACCCTCCCTCTCACAGTGTCGGCAGTTTTCTCTATTTGTGAGCTAACCTCCTCTCTCCTAGTCACTTCCATTTGATTCCCACCCCGCAGCCATACTAGGTTAAACTCTCCCCAGTAGCCTTAGCAAACTTTCAAGTGCAACCCATCGTTTTGGACAGGTCACACCTGCCCCAAAAGAGGTCCCAATGATCCAGAAACCCGAATCCCTGCTCCAATCCCTCAGACACGCATTTATCCTCCGCCTCATTCCATTCCTACTCTCACTGTCACGTGGCACAGGCAACAATCCCGAGATTACTACCTTTGCGTTCCTTCTTCTCAACTCCCTTCCCAACTCCCTATATTCTCCTTTCAGGACCTCTTCCCTTTTCCTACCTATGTCATTGGTACCAATATGTACCACGATCTCGGGCTCTTCTCCCTCCCACTTCAGGATATCCTGGACGCGATCAGAAACATCCCGGATCCTGGCACCAGGGAGGCAAACTACCATCCGAGTTTCTTGTCTGCGTCCACAGAATCGCCTGTCCGACCCCCTCACTATAGAGTACCCTATTACTACTGCCTTCCCCCTCCTTTCCCTACCCTTCTGAGCTACAGGGCCGGACTCTGTGCCGGAGGCACGGTCACTGTTGCTTCCCCCAGGTAGGCTGTCACCCCCAACAGCACTCAAACAGGAGCACTTATTGTTAAGGGGCACAGCCACTGGGGTACTCTCTCGTACCTGTTAATGTTAATCGGGATGTATGCCAAGTATGGATTTTATGTTGCAAGTACATTTCAATAGAGACTCGGCCGTGTGACCAAAATTCTGCATGGTAAAAAATTGTAATGTCTGCACCGCTCAATGATAGGTGGTTTGGAACAACACTTCACAAATTCTATGAGTAGTTTATATATTTTGTGTATAAATAAACAAACTGAACCATGACAGATTTGGGCAAGTCTTCTGACTTAAATAACTGTTGCTCATTGCCCTCTATTTTTTTAATGAAGTAAAGGGAGATTCCATCGGTCCATAAGACCAGAAGACGAAAACGTATGACAGCAGGAGAAGATCATTCTGCCCATGGCTCTTGCTCCTGAATTCAATGAGATCATGGCTGATGTGATAATCTTCTACTCCATTTCCCTGTATTAGTTAGATCCTCTACTGTACTAAGAGTCTTTCCCTTTATATTGTACTCCTTCATCCCATTTGACCTACCGAAATGGACCACGACGCATTTACCTGGGTTGAAGTCCATCTGCCACTTGTCCGCCCAGTCTTGCATCAATTCTATGTCCCTCTATAACTTCTGACATCCCTCCAGACTATCCACAACCCCACCAACCTTCGTGTCGTCGGCAAACTTACCAACCCATCCCTCCACTTCCTCACCCAGGTCATTTATTTTCTTTGCTCTTTCTAGTTTAATAATATCCTTTCTATAATAGGCTGATCAGAACTGTACACAGTATTCCAAGTGTGGCCTGTGATTATGGGGCCGGCAATCAGTGGGTTGCAGTGGGGAGGATGTGGGTGGAGAGGGGTGGCGGGGAGGGGGGGGGGGGCGGCAATGTCCTTTAGCGAAGGAATTCTACCCACCATACGTGATCAGCTCCACATGCGGCTTCAGATCCACAGAAATGTAATTGACTGATCAATACCTGTTCAGATAGGTAATTAATGCTGACACAGCCACATACCATGCATGTTTAAAAAATGCTTTCCTCCCCTTGTCCTCTTGCCAATTCTGTCTTCATCTCTCTCAATCAGAAAACAGCTTTCCCTTCCTCTCCCTCTCACACTATCTTCTCAACCCATTTCACAGCTCTCATACACCTCTCGCTCTGAAATTCTCAATGCATCTCCGTCCCAGTTTATGGGTCTGTATCAGATGGAGGAACAATAGCAGTCAGGATAAAACATATTTTTTTACTGCTCTGTGAGCTGACGTGTTTGCATCTGTTGCAGGGTCGGAATTTTCTGAGGTGTTCCATTGATTCAAAATGTTTTCTCAGTTTGAGGAGCTGCATTGGTTGAGGGGTGGAATAATTTTCCTTGGACATGAAGTAGTTCCAGATAATTGATTCATAGAATTTTGCAATTTATGCTCATCCAGTTAAATGCCATAACTGAATGTCCACAGTTCGTCAGCTACATTCCCAGAGTATAGTAGACTGCCCGGAGAGAAACACACTAACAACTCGAAATTAATTACTAAATGGAAAAAGTCCAGTGACAGATATCACTGAAAGCACCTGAGATCCCGAGGCGGGACTGATGGTGTTTGAGTGGACAGCTTCTTTCCTGTTATTATTGGTTGATAAATGTGATCAGCACAGTCCAGTGTTTGCAAAAAGGTAAGTCAATCTAAATAAATCCTCTCCATCACTGAACTCAATGTTGTAATCTGTTTGCTCAGACATTTAAAAATAACTTCTAACAATGTTGCGACGTCAATGTCCCTGGGGTGATTCTGCAGTGTACAAGTTCAGGGCTTTGGCAATGTCTAACCTCAGACCTTAAGACAGAGAGACTGCCAGCAGCACGACGGGACTTTTTCGCAATAAACATGCATCGCCCAATTGATGTGGCTGAGAAAATATTCTACACCATCATCGCTGTTGCCGGTATTCCTGGTAAGTGACTACACCCATTTGAAATTGTATAAATCGGAGAGGCTGTCTCATTTTTTAACTCTGACTGGAAATGTTCCGTGCTGATCTCATGCTCAAACACCAGAAGAATGATGCAATTCACTTAAATCAAAATTCTCGCCATCTCTGATTTTAATCACATTCTTCCGTTGACAGTGAATATGTATAAGTACATCACAGGTTGTCTGAAAATTTAGGTTACAGAATTTAGTGGATTATTGTGCAATGCTGGATTGGACGTCAGCTAAAGCAATATCTCTGAAGGAAGGTTTATTGGTTCACAGAATATAATCACACCAAATGTGGATCATAAAACAGAGTGCCATATGTGACACCAGTGAGCAATTATTACTGATCGTATTGTGACGGAGAAAGAATGGCTGCAACAATGATTTAAGAACAATGTGGCAATAGCGGCTTCAAAATGGCTATTCTGGTTGAGAACTAAGCATGCTGGGAATTTCGTTTAACTTATAAATTAAAACCAGATGCAGGTCATAAAGATGTTCTGGCCTGGGAGCAGTGATCTGAAGCTCCCTGTGTTGGTCAAATCAGGGAATTGTTTACATTAACTGAGACAGCGTGGCTCCGATTTTTACGGTTGCTATGCATGGGATATGTGAAATGAACTAAGCATCATGGTGTTTTTCACGAGTAATTTCAGTGGATGTTCCAGCAATGTGATTGGTTTCTGGTTACACAGTTGGCTGGATGACACAGGATCTTCCAGACCTGATTCGGGAATTGTGAATTAAAGACATGTGAGTTCTTTGTTTGACAGCCACAACCCAAAGGAAACAACTATCGCAAGAACGCCTTGGATCCTGAAGGATACTTCAGAGAGGAGAAGAGAGATACTGCATCAAGGATATTTCTTGGCCAAGCTTTCCCTAAACTCGGTAGTATCTATTTTCATCCTTTCACTGACCAACTCGACTGTGGACACCTTCAATCTACGGTCTCCAATCTCATAGACCCAAAACCCACACCGCCTGCTTCTACCTCCCGCTTCTACCTCCTTCTGAAAATCAACAAATATACTCTCCCAACAGACTCATTTTTTTCTTGACTCCAGTCACTTTGTCCAGACTCTTCCCATGCACTTCCCTGATTCCTCAGATGCCCGACACGATATCAACAATGTCCAGATGCCTGGCCCAAACCGCCTAATCCTCACTGTGGATGTCCAGTCCATCTTCACCTCCACCAACCATCAGAGAGGGTCTGATGGCTCTCAGCTCATTCCTTGAGCAGAGGCGCGAAAATCCCCGCCTAATACCAGTCTCTTCTTTTAATGGGTATCAGCTTGGACCACGGATTTGTCTTGCTTTTCTGTGAGTTGTGTGGACACTCTTTGTTCCAGTCCTCGCCAGTTCACTCCCGCAGCTCAATTTCCATTACATCAGTGCCTGTATTATTGATGATTCATGCTGTTGTCTGGACCTGGAAAGAATGATTGATGTTGCTGTCAGTTTCCACCCCTATCTCACCTTCACAAAGTGCATCTCTGCCAACTCCCTTTCCTTCCCTGACATCGCTGTCTCAATTTCAGGTGATAGACTGTATTCATTACGAGCCACTCGAATCTACGTCTATCTCATGTACCGATCCTCCCACCCTGCTTCCTGTAAGGACTGAATACCATTCTCCAAATTTCTCTGCTACCTGCCCACTTGTCAGTCCTTGGCCTTTTGCAATGCTCCAGTGAAGCCCAATACAACCCGGAGGAGGAACATCTCATCTTCGAATTAGACAAGAGAGAGCCCTTAGAACTCAACATTGAGTTCAACAACTTTAGACTGTCACATTTGTCCTGCATTTGAGCGTCCCTGTTATTGTTTTAATCCATACTGCAATGTAAAAACTCTCCCTTTCCCTAACCCCCCGGGCCATCTGCACCAATCCTTAAATTTTCTAAATTTTTGTTGCAATTTCTCCCAGCTAGTTTAATATCCAACTCGTTTCCCCTTTGTTTGGATCCCACCAATATAAAACTGACTCCAAATGTTGGCTTTATTTCTTCTTCATATTTAGGGTGGCACGGTGGGACAATGGATATCACTGCTGCCTCAAAGAGCCGGGGATTCGGGTTCAGATTCAGCCTCGGGTGACTGTGTGGAAGTTTCCGTTCTTCCACTGTCTGTGCGTGTTTCGTCCGGGTGCTCCAGATTCATCCCAAAGACCAGTGGGTTAGGTTTAAAGTTTTAAAGTTTATTTATTGGTGTTACAATTAGGATTACATTAATACTGTAATGAAGTTACTGTGAAGATCCCCTCGTTGCCATACACTCCAGCGTGTGTTTGGGTACACTGAGGGAGAATTTAACATGGCCAATGCTCCTAACCAGCACGTCTTTTGGACTGTGGCAGGAAATCAGAGAACCCGGAGGAAACCCAGACCTGGGGAGAATGTGCAGACTCCGCACAGACAGTGACCCAAGGCGGGATTCGAACCTATGTCCCAGGCGCAGTGAAGCAGCAGTGGTACCCACTCTGTCACGTGGTGCCCTAATGTCGTTGGCTGATATAGGGTGGAATGAGACGGTGGACGTTTTGAAGCATGCTGAGACACTATTTCCTGGAACAGAGAAGCTGGGTCATGTCCCTAACTGGAGAAGGAGAAAATCATATCTTGTGAAGCGTGCCCTAGGGATGCTTGAGATGTGAGCAGCACATTTTCCGTGAACTGGGCTCTGAAGTGCCTCCAACCCTGGAGATTGTCATCTCTTAGAACAGTGATGTGTAGTCCTGGCAGGAGTGAGACCTGCATTGGGTCCTAGACTGGGGAGGGCCCATTCCTGTCAAGTGAACACTGGGGATGTCAATGTTGCAGAGGGAATGTTACTGAGAACGGATTGACAGGGGTCATTACTGTATAAGGATAGGAATCACTTTTTGTAATGGTGTTCCTCAAAACGAAGCAACGCTGGACAGAGTCTGTTCCTGTGAAGAGTTCCAATCCTGGAAATCACTGTTCCAGATAATGTGTTCATTTTTGTGTGTCTGTTCCATGCAAGAACATGCCATGCAGAGATTTTTTTTTATTCGTTCATAGGACATGGGTGCCGTTGGCTGCACATTATTTATTGCCCATCCTGGGTTGCTCTTGAGAATGTGGTGGTGAGCTCCAATGATGTTAGGGAGGGAATTCCAGGATTTTGACCGAGCGACTGCGAAGGAACAGCTGACATATTTCCAATTCAGGATGGTGAGTGGCTTGGAGGGGAAGTTGCTGGAGGTGGTGTCCCCACATATCTGCTGCCCTTGTCCTTCTTGATTGAAGTGGCCATGTGTTTCGAATGTGCTGTTGAAGGATCTTTGATGACTTTGAGCGTTCAAAGCTGGGGCGGGTCTATTCCGGGGAGGGTGATGCATTGAGGAGCGTCCAAAGGTGGATGGAGTTTAATCCTGGGGAGAATGTACACAGGGAAGATGTTGATATTGGACAGGCACGATTCATTCCAGTTACTCACCAGCGAAGTCCCAAAAATATTTGATTGTTCCATTGATCATGGAGGATTTCAATAATTCAGGAGTGGTGTTCAAGAACATGAAGTTCCCAGTCATGAATGATGGAATCATAGAATCCATTCGGCACAACGAATCTGTGAAGAGTCTCCAACAGAGGAACGCATCCATCCTTTTACCCGTAATCCTACATTTCTACCCCACTAATCCCCAGAACCGATACATCTTTGAACACTAAAGGTCAATTTGGTACGGCCAATCCACCTTACCTGCACATCTTTGGACATGAAGGAGCAATTAAGCTTGGTCAAAAAGCACTTACCCTACACATCTTTGGGCACTGAGGGACAAATTCAGCATGGCGAACCCATCTATCCTGCATCTCCTGAGACACTAATAACCAATTTACGATGGCCAATGCACCTAACCTGCGCATTTTTGGACACTGCAGTAGCAATTGATCATGCTTTGGGCGCACCTATGTACAGTGACGGACAATTTAGCATGGCCAATCCACCTAATCTGCGCATCATTGGATTGTGAGGACAATTTAACATGGCCAGTCCAACAAACCTACATATCTTTGCTCAAAAATGCGCAATTGAGAATGGTCAATCACTTGACCTACATATCTGTCGACCCGAAGGGGCAATGTACCACGGCCAACCCACCAAACCTGCAGCTCTTTGGAGAGTGGGACGAAAACGGAGCACCTGGAGGGAACTCACGCAGACATGGGGAGAACGTGAAAACTCCACGCAGACTGTCATCCAAGGCCAGAATTGAACCTGGGTTCCTGGCGTTGTGAGGCAGCCGTGCTAATCATTGAGGCAATGTGCCGCCCGCTCGCCCTGTCTCAGGTGGATGCAATAATTGTGTGGACGGAATGACTATGGTGCCTATTGCCAATCTCTGGCATATTTGTGTCAGGTATGGGAAACCTGGCCAGTCTGTGTTAATCCTGTAAATCAGATGAAATGAAAACTATAAAATCTCTCAGGGATATTTATTATTTCCATATTTTCCCACCACTGCCAACTAACCTTGGGGTCTCCGATTCACATTGTTTTGTACACCTCCCCCTTTTAAAACTCGTGTTGCACTTGCTATTTTCCTGTCTGCATTATTGTTCTCTATTTTCACTCCTCCAACATCACCCCACATCACCTACCCTTCTCCATTTTATTGATGCTGAAATCACCTCTTTAATGTCACCTCACAGACAGACAATGTTTAATCAGAAATTTACTGGCTCTTCATCTTCCCTTCTCCAACAGTTAATGTGGTGGGAATTGTGATCTTGAGTCGGAGAAAGTGTGGCCTCACCACCTGCACCACTTGCTACCTGGTGGCTATGGCAACGGCGGATCTACTGTTCGTTATTGCTAACCCCATACTGAGCTGGATGACTGGTTATTACTTCCCATGGAGTTTCCTGGAACTCACCCCTGTGTGCCGTGTTAAATCTATCCTGGTGAGTGCAGCCAGAGACTGTTCTGTCTGGTTCACCGTCACTTTCTCCTTTGATCGATTTGTGGCCATTCGCTGCCAAACACTGAAAACGAAATATTGCACTGTGAAAACTGTAGCTGTGGTTCTGGCAACAACTGGCATCCTGCTCTCGGCAAAAAACATTCCCTGGTACTTTTCATGGGAACATGAAATGATAATACACAATGTGTTGTGGCTCTGTCAGACAAAGTCAATCTTTTATACTGATGCTGCATGGCTTGGATTTTCCTTGTTTGATTCCATTTTAACCCCATTGCTCCCATTTGGTTTAATTCTGCTGATCAACATTCTTACAGTCCAACACATTTTAGTGACCAGTCGGGTCCGTCAGGGATTGTGGGCTCAGAGTAAGGGAGAGAATCGCAATGACCCAGAGATGGAGAGCAGAAGGAAGTCAATGATATTACTTTTCAGCATATCTGCAGTATTTATTCTCCTCTGGTCAGTGCATGTTATAAAGTTTTTCTATTTGAGAGGAATGCCTTACATCAGCATTCCTCAATATATATTTCAACAGGTCGGATGGATGCTGCAGACTTTAAATTGCTGCACAAACACATTTATTTATGTGGTCACGCAGTCCAGGTTCAGGCAACAGTTCAAGATAGCAGTGACATATCCAGTTGCATCAGTTATTCAGTTCATGAGTAATCATAACTGAAAGACTGCTCATAGAAATCATAGAAACCCTACAGTGCAGAAGGAGGCCATTCGGCCCATCGAGTCTGCACTGACCACAATCCCACCCAGGCCCTACCCCCACATATTTTACCCGCTGATCCCTCTAACCTACGCATCCCAGGACTCTAAGGGGCAATTTTTTTAACCTGGCCAATCAACCTAACCCGCACATCTTTGGACTGTGGGAGGAAACCGGAGCACCCGGAGGAAACCCACGCAGACACGAGGAGAATGTGCAAACTCCACACAGACAGTGACCCGAGCTGGGAATCGAACCCAGGACCCTGAAGCTGTGAAGCAGCAGTGCTAACCACTGTGCTACCGTGCCGCTAATCAGAGACTGGTTCTACTAACTGACAGAACTGGAATGGACAATCAGGATGTTCAAGCACTGACTGATTTTCTCCTGAGCAAATTGGTGAGCTTTGCCAATTAGGGACCCCACTTTCAGAAAGACTGCCCTGGATGTGCTACCTGCTTCCCAACAGCCCGCTCTGCAAAACAGGGAGCTGCACATCTGAACAAAAACCGCCAGAGCCAATCAGGGAACTCATTCCCACTGATTAATAGATGTTGCAGCCAGTCAGGAAGCTCACAACACTAACCAATCGTCAACAAAATTAGAGTATCCAATATGTTCAGACTAACGCCCGCCTCAGCAAATCAGGGAGCACCAAGAACCGACGGCGAACAGCCTCAGGCAATGAGAAATTCCACCCGATGACTGACAGCTGCTCTGCCCAATCATACATCATCAGTGCCTTACGTGAAAAAGACTCAGCCATTCAGGGAGCTGAATCTGAGAGAGAAATGCTTCAATGCTCTAGGGAGCTGAATTACATTACTCTCAGTCTCTTGTGCCATTTATCTAGCTTTAAATGGTGTCCCACCCATTCAGCCATATACAGGTAATCTCCACCTTCTAGCAAGGATTGTGGTCCAATTAGAGCCAGAGGTTCCCTAAAGTGTGAAACGAGATTAGCAAAAGTAAGCATGCAAATATAATGGTCGTATAATCAATTTCAGTCCTTTTCTTCCATCAGTGAACATCACTTTCATCAAATTCTTGGCCAAACATCAGAAATCACATTCTCTCTTCCTGTCACACGTATAACTTTCAAATTAAATGGCTGCACTAACAAACGCCATTTTAACAGTCTGCCATTTTTGTTCTTACATTTCTCCAAAACCGTCAATGGAATATGATTATTGTGCACAATTGTCTTAGATGAATTTCTCGCAACGTGAACGTTAAAATCTTGCAAAACTGCCACGAGATTCAAGTTCTCTTTCTCAATGGTTGAGTAATTCTTGTCATGAGCATTGAGCTTTTTACCATCGTGTAACAGTACAGCACCAACACCCACATCAGTTGCATGAATGGCCACCTTGAATGGTTTGAAGTCGTTTGGCATTGTCAACACAGGGGTGGTTGTTAACAGTATTAAGGCTGCCAAATGGATGCTGACACTTCACCACTGTTCACTGAAATTCACTATGCATCCTCAGCAGGTCAGTCAGTGGAGCAACCACACTGCTGTGTTAGGTTTTTTAGGGAACATTAAAACTGACAAAGCCCCAGGGCCTGATGGCATCTATCCTCGACTGCTCAGGGAGACGAGAGGTGAAATTGCTGGGCCTCTGACGGAAATCTTTGTCGCTTCTTTGCCACGGGTGAGGTCCCTGAGGATTGGAGGATAGCGAATGTGGTCCCGTTGTTTAAGAAGGGTACCAGGGATAACCCAGGAAATTATAGGCCGGTGACCTTGACGTCCGTGGTAGGGAAGTTGTTGGAGAGGATTTTTAGAGACAGGATGTATGTGCATTTAGAACGAAACAATCTCATTAGTGACAGACAGCATGGTTTTGTAAGAGGGAGGTCGTGCCTTACAAATTTGGTGGAGTTTTTTGAGGAAGTGACAAAAACGGTCGATGAAGGAAGGGCCGTGGATGTCGTCTATATGGATTTCAGTAAGGCATTTGACAAAGTCCCACATGGCAGGTTGGTTAAGAAGGTTAAGGCTCATGGGATACAAGGAGAAGTGGCTAGATGGGTGGAGAACTGGCTTGGCCATAGGAGACAGAGGGTAGTGGTCGAAGGGTCTTTTTCCGGCTGGAGGTCTGTGACCAGTGGTGTTCCGCAGGGCTCTGTACTGGGACCTCTGCTATTTGTGATATATATAAATGATTTGGAAGAAGGTGTAACTCGTGTTATCAGCAAGTTTGCGGATGACACGAAGATGGCTGGAATTGCGGATAGCGAAGAGCATTGTCGGGCAATACAGCAGGATATAGATAGGCTGGAAAATTGGACGGAGAGGTGGCAGATGGAGTTTAATCCGGATAAATGCGAAGTGATGCATTTTGGAAGAAATAATGTAGGGAGGAGTTATACAATAAATGGCAGAGTCATCAGGAGTATAGAAACACAGAGGGACCTAGGTGTGCAAGTCCACAAATCCTTGAAGGTGGCAACACAGGTGGAGAAGGTGGTGAAGAAGGCATATGGCATGCTTGCCTTTATAGGACGGGGTATAGAGTATAAAAGCTGGAGTCTGATGATGCAGCTGTATAGAACGCTGGTTAGGCCACATTTGGAGTACTGTGTCCAGTTCTGGTCGCCGCACTACCAGAAGGACGTGGAGGCATTGGAGAGAGTGCAGAGAAGGTTTACCAGGATGTTGCCTGGTATGGAGGGTCTTAGCTATGAGGAGAGATTGAGTAGACTGGGGTTGTTCGCCTTGGAAAGACGGAGAATGAGGGGAGATCTAATAGAGGTATACAAGATTATGAAGGGTATAGATAGGGTGAACAGTGGGAAGCTTTTTCCCAGGTCGGAGGTGACGATCACGAGGGGTCACGGGCTCAAGCTGAGAGGGGCGAGGTATAACTCAGACATCAGAGGGATGTTTTTTACACAGAGGGTGGTGGGGGCCTGGAATGCGCTGCCAAGTAGGGTGGTGGAGGCAGGCACGCTGACATCGTTTAAGACTTACCTGGATAGTCACATGAGCAGCCTGGGAATGGAGGGATACAAACGATTGGTCTAGTTGGACCAAGGAGCGGCACAGGCTTGGAGGGCCGAAGGGCCTGTTTCCTGTGCTGTACTGTTCTTTGTTCTTTGTTCTTTGTACAATACGGCACTAATGTTCTGTAATGCCCAATACCTCCTGCAGTACTTTCCTTCTCGTTGATGGTATGGGAAACTCCACGATGACCTCTTCTTTCACATCCCGCGGGGCCATTTGCCATGTCAAATTGTATGGCCAAGGAATGTGGCAGCATTTAAACAAATCCCCACCAGGTCTTTGACTACAATGGGTTGGCTTTTCCTCAGTGTCCTCATCACTACTCCAGACTATACATTTACCTCCACAATTTTAATTAGTCACTCACTTTTCACGTCCAGTTCCGGACATTCAAATTCCCTCACTTTGTTTTTATTTTGTCAGTGTTATTCTTTCATTCTCTCTGCTTTTCCTCAGCGAGGGCTATTCTTTCCTTTCATTTTTAATTGTCTGCAATTCAAGGAGGTTCATTTATTTTCTTGTTGCAATTCAAACTGTTGAAATTAGCTTGGTCTTTGTCCGTCTCTTTCTCTTGCATTTGCAATTGTCTCTCTTTCTCCAGATTTTAATTCAAGCCGTTTGATTTGCAATTGAATTCTGACTTTGTTTATGGCAATTTGAATGTCGAGCTATCTCTGCAATTATCTATATCTTCCTCGCCTCACCAGGTTATGTCAACTGCGATTTGTTTGCCAATTCCAAAATATTTACTTCAATCACTTCATCTAACCCACCCTGAGTGACTTCTTCCACATCCAGGAAACCTTAAGCCATTGGAAGAGCCATTATTCCACAAGGCAGTCCCTTTTGAACCACCAAATGCAACACCTGAAAGGGGAACACGATTACTAACCCCTCATTGTCCTTAACTCCAATAATCCGAAACAAAACAAGAATCACCCAAATTGTTAGAGACTAGATCACATATCCGAAGGTATATTATGAGGTTATCCTAGATCCTCAATTTTTATTTCACTATTGGCATTAGGTTGAGAATAACATGTTTCGTACAAGGTATGATTTAATTGAACGACCATGTGGTTTTTGTCAAAACATAATATATTTAAGAATTAGGTTAGAATATAACAAAAAGTAATTAGCATAACTTTTACCAATTTAAATACTTGTACAGGACAAATATAGTAAGAGATGACACAACACCAGGTTAAAGTCCAACAGGTTTGTTTGGAATCACGAGTTTTCGGAGCAATGCTCACCTGATGAAGGAGCAGCGCTCTAAAAGCTCGTGATTCCAAATGAATCTGTTGGATTTAACCTGGTGCTGTGAGAGTTCTTACTGCGCCCACCCCCGTACAATGCCAGCATCTCCAAATCATGGCACATATTATTCTTGGTAAGAAGTCTCACAACACCAGTAGTAACCCTGAGATCACTACATTTGAGTGCTGATTTCTTAACTTACTTCCCAGCTCCCTGTATTCCGTTCTTAGGACCTCATCCCTTTTTGTACCTAAGTCATTTGTACCAACATGTACTGCCACCACTGGCTGTTCACTCTCCCCCTTCAGACTGTCCTGCAGCCCCTCTGAGACATCCTTGACCCCAGCACCAGAGAGGCAACATATCACCTGGAGCTTCGTTTGCGGCCACAGAAACGCCTGTTTATTCCCCTTACAATTGAATCCCCCATAACTATTGCTCTGGCACACTTTTTACCCCTCCCCTCTGCAGCAGAACCACCCATGTTGCAACGAGTTTGGCCGCTGCTGCTTTCCCTAGAGAGGCCATTCCCCTCAACACTATCCAAAGCTGTATATCTGTTTTTCAGGGGAATGGCCCCAGGAGATTCATGCACTACCTGCCTATCTCCAACACTCCCTCTCCAAAACTCTCTCCAACTCCCACTCTCTCACATTCTCTCCCATAATCTCTTTTACATACTTGCTTAGATTCTTTCACTGTCTTCCTCAGTCCGTTTGTATACTCTCCTTTCTATTCTCTGCCCTCCTTCTCTCACACTCTCTCCTTTTCTGATACTCACTCTTCCTCTCTCACACTTGCGCACTCCCATACATACACTTCCTCTCTCACACTCACACACTCACTCTTCCTCTCTCACACTCACGCATTCACATAGTCACACACATATTGAATTATACTAACACACCTATATCTCACTCACGCTCTCACTCACGCTCCCTCACGCACTCTATCTCACTCACACTCAATCTCACTCACTCTCACACTCACACACACTCTCTCATACTTGCTCTCTCATGCTGTCTCACAAACACACTCATTCACAATCTGTCTTACACTTTCGCTTGCACTCTCTTGAAATCACTCAGCATCTCAAATTCTCTTTCACACTCCATCACACAATGTCTCCCTCACTATCAACCACTCACTCTCAAAATCTCTCACTCTCTGTCCTTCAAACTCTCATATTCTCGTGCACATTCTCACTCTCATGCATTCTACGTCACGTTCTCTCTCACAATCTCATCTGCGCTCTCTCAAACACTCACAATCTCACAAAGTCACTCTCTTCCACTTACTCACTGTCATTCTCTCTCTGTCCCTCCCTCTGTCTTTCTCACTCGTCTCCGCACACTCTCACTCTCACACACCCAGTCACAATCTCCCTCACAAAATCTCACCCTCTCTCACTCTCTCACATACAATCCCTCATGCTCTCACGTTCTTCCCCTTTCATACCCCTGCACACTCTGACACTCTCTCTCAACCTTTCTCGCTCGCTGTCACTCTCTCTCACGCTCTCCCTCTCTCATACACTAAGTCTCCCACATTCTCACCCAGACATACTCTTGCATACTCTCACAATCTCTCTCACACTCTCAACGTCCCTCTCACGTTCTCTCTCACAATCTCTCTTCGAATCTCTCTCATTCTCACATGAAAAGGATATGTCGCCACTACATGGACACATTTGGTCTCCCTCTCTCCCTCTCTCTCGCTCAGTCGCTCTCTCTCTCTCTTTCTCTCATGACACACAGATTCACGCAAACCTTCATTCACTCTCACAAATGATCACACAGGTAATCCCACTTTACTATCTGAAACACATGCAGACAAACATACACACACATTCACAGACATAATCTCTCTCACACACATACACACATATATTTCAACGTGCATTTTCTCACACAGACATTATCTCATTCTCTCTCAGACACATTTAAACACACAAAGGCACATACTCTGGCTCACATACATGTGCAAAATAAGTTGCAGCAATTGTGAAAATTAAGTTATGACAAACAACTCTGTCAATTAATGGAAAATGCTTGTTAGCAAACAAGGCCTTCATTGAGGCAGCGGTCATGTACTCAGGATAAGAGACTAATCTAATCTTGTGTCAGTACCATGCACATTGCATTCGAGGGCTTGTCCAGAGGATGAAAACAAAGACAAGTTACCAAAAAACAAGATATGTTGACATATTACGCTAATGAAGGAGACGGTTTTCCATTGGATAAAAATGACAAAATGCTATGCCATGGTTGGTGGACTATGTATGCAAATGAAGGATTATAAATTCTATTGGTTGAAAGTACAACAATTTGAATGTAAGGCTCCTGGTGATTTGACTGGCATGTTTTCTCTCATTGGCTAAAAAGTGGAACAACTGATATTGTTTGCGGAACTCTGTTGGAATGCCATCGTGAAATTCACTGTGTCTGTTCTCCTTGCTGGCAGGTAATGAAAGCTTAAAAGATTCGAGTACTCTCCATGCATTGTCTGGTTAATCCTCAGCATGTGGAGATGCCGGCGTTGGACTGGGGTAAACACAGTAAGAAGTTTAACAACACCAGGTTAAAGTCCAACAGGTTTATTTGGTAGCAAAAGCCACACAAGCTTTCGAGGCTCTGAGCCCCTTCTTCAGGTGAGTGGGAATTCTGTTCACAAACAGAACTTATAAAGACACAAACTCAATTTACATGAATAATGGTTGGAATGCGAATACTTACAACTAATCCAGTCTTTAAGAAACAAAACAATGGGAGTGGAGAGAGCATCAAGACAGGCTAAAAAGATGTGTATTGTCTCCAGACAAGACAGCCAGTGAAACTCTGCAGGTCCACGCAACTGTGGGAGTTACAAATAGTGTGACATAAACCCAATATCCCGGTTGAGGCCGTCCTTGTGTGTGCGGAACTTGGCTATCAGTTTCTGCTCAGCGACTCTGCGCTGTCGTGTGTCGCGAAGGCCGCCTTGGAGAACGCTTACCCGAATATCAGAGGCCGAATGCCCGTGACCGCTGAAGTGCTCCCCAACAGGAAGAGAACAGTCTTGCCTGGTGATTGTCGAGCGGTGTTCATTCATCCGTTGTCGCAGCGTCTGCATAGTTTCCCCAATGTACCATGCCTCGGGACATCCTTTCTTGCAGCGTATCAGGTAGACAATGTTGGCCGAGTTGCAAGAGTATGTACCGTGTACCTGGTGGATGGTGTTCTCACGTGAGATGATGGCATCTGTGTCGATGATCCGGCACGTCTTGCAGAGGTTGCTGTGGCAGGGTTGTGTGGTGTCTTGGTCACTGTTCTCCTGAAGGCTGGGTAGTTTGCTGCGGACAATGGTCTGTTTGAGGTTGTGCGGTTGTTTGAAGGCAAGAAGTGGGGGTGTGGGGATGGCCTTGGCGAGATGTTCGTCTTCATCAATTGCATGTTGAAGGCTCCGGAGGAGATGCCGTAGCTTCTCCGCTCCGGGGAAGTACTGGACAACGAAGGGTACTCTGTCCACTGTGTCCCGTGTTTGTCTTCTGAGGAGGTCGGTGCGGTTTTTCGCTGTGGCGTGTTGGAACTGTTGATCAATGAGTCTAACGCCATATCCTGTTCTTATGAGGGCATCTTTCAGCGTCTGGAGGTGTCTGTTGCGATCCTCCTCATCCGAGCAGATCCTGTGTATACGGAGGGCTTGTCCGTAGGGGATGGCTTCTTTAACGTGTTTAGGGTGGAAGCTGGAGAAGTGGAGCATCGTGAGGTTATCCGTGGGCTTGCGGTACAGTGAGGTGCTGAGGTGACCGTCCTTAATGGAGATGCGCATGTCCAAGAATGCAACCGATTCCGGAGAGTAGTCTATGGTGAGCCTGATGGTGGGATGGAACTTGTTGATGTCATCATAGAGTTGTTTCAGTGATTGTTCACCATGAGTCCAAAGGAAGAAAATGTCATCGATGTATCTAGTGTATAGCATCGGTTGAAGGTCCCGTGCAGTGAAGAAGTCTTGTTCGAACCTGTGCATGAAGATGTTGGCATATTGAGGTGCAAATTTGGTCCCCATGGCTGTTCCGTGTGTCTGGATGAAGAACTGGTTGTTGAAGGTGAAGATATTGTGGTCCAGGATGAAGCGGATGAGATGTAAAATTGCATCTGGAAACTGGCAGTTGTTGGCGCTGAGCACTGAGGCCGTTGCAGCAATGCCATCGTCATGGGGAATCGCCAAGGCCATCCCCACACCCCCACTTCTTGCCTTCAAACAACCGCACAACCTCAAACAGACCATTGTCCGCAGCAAACTACCCAGCCTTCAGGAGAACAGTGACCAAGACACCACACAACCCTGCCACAGCAACCTCTGCAAGACGTGCCGGATCATCGACACAGATGCCATCATCTCACGTGAGAACACCATCCACCAGGTACACGGTACATACTCTTGCAACTCGGCCAACGTTGTCTACCTGATACGCTGCAAGAAAGGATGTCCCGAGGCATGGTACATTGGGGAAACTATGCAGACGCTGCGACAACGGATGAATGAACACCGCTCGACAATCACCAGGCAAGACTGTTCTCTTCCTGTTGGGGAGCACTTCAGCGGTCACGGGCATTCGGCCTCTGATATTCGGGTAAGCGTTCTCCAAGGCGGCCTTCGCGACACACGACAGCGCAGAGTCACTGAGCAGAAACTGATAGCCAAGTTCCGCACACACAAGGACGGCCTCAACCGGGGTATTGGGTTTATGTCACACTATTTGTAACTCCCACAGTTGCGTGGACCTGCAGAGTTTCACTGGCTGTCTTGTCTGGAGACAATACACATCTTTTTAGCCTGTCTTGATGCTCTCTCCACTCCCATTGTTTTGTTTCTTAAAGACTGGATTAGTTGTAAGTATTCGCATTCCAACCATTATTCATGTAAATTGAGTTTGTGTCTTTATAAGTTCTGTTTGTGAATAGAATTCCCACTCACCTGAAGAAGGGGCTCAGAGCCTCGAAAGCTTGTGTGGCTTTTGCTACCAAATAAACCTGTTGGACTTTAACCTGGTGTTGTTAAACTTCTTACTGTGTAATCCTCAGCACACATAATGTCATAGAGTCCCTCACAAATACACACAGAGAAACATATACACAAAGTCTCAGACTCTCTGCAGAGACACCCATACTCTTACACACATGCACACACGCTCACAGACACACAGCCAAGCATACATACAGATAAACACACACACACACTTAGACACACACACGCGCACACTAACACACACACACATGCTCATAGACATACACCCAAACACGCACACAAATGAACACACACGTAGTTAGACACACACACACGATCACACATTCGCAATCTCGTCCTCTCTCACACTCCACCCTCCTTCGAACGTGCAGTCGTTCAACTTGCAGTCGCTCACATTTTCTCCTTCCTTCACAGTATCTCACACTCACATACTGATGCACACTGACTCACACAAATATATAAACCATTCCTCTTGTAATCAGGTACTTTCACAAACACACTCTCATATTTTGCAATCACAAACTCTCGGACACTCAAACCTTATAACGCACTCACTCTCTCACAGACTCCCGCAAACAATCCCACTTTAACACTACCTCCCTCCCTCACACTCTATCTCTTACACACTCTTTGACACGGTCATTTCCTTCCTCTTGCCCCATCTTCTATCAGGCCATCTCAAATCACAGTTCCTATTCTCCCCACACCCTTCCTCATCTCTCTTTCCCACTATAAATCTCTCTATCTACCTCCTTCTCTGCCACCGCATGTGTCTCTATTTCTCCCTCCATCTGTCTCACCTACTATCTCATCCCATTTGCCTTCCTCTCTATCAATCCATTTGTCACCCTCTGCCTCATTCTCTGTCACAGTAACAGTTTTAACAACACCAGGTTAAAGTCCAACAGATTTATTTGGTAGCAAATACCATTAGCATTCAGAGCGCTGCTCCTTCGTCAGATGGAGATGGAAATCCACTCCATCTGACGAAGGAGCAGTGCTCCGAAAGATAATGGTATTTGCTCCCAAATAAACCTGTTGGACTTTGACCTGGTGTTGTTAAAACTGTTACTGTGTTTACCCCAGTCCAACGCCGGCATCTCCACATCATTCTCTGTCATCCAGTCTGACTCCCTCACCCTCAGCCTCCTGTCTCACAATCTCGATCTCGCCCCATCAGTCTCCCACCATCTCTCACCCAGGAACCATTCTCTTGAATCGTGCCTGAACTCTGTCAAGATCTTCACATCGTTCTTAAGGTGTGTCACCCAGAACAGGACAAAATACTCCATCAGGCCATTACAATTGAATAAAACACCGAGCAATTTATGGCAGAGTTGACTTCTCTCTAAGGTTATGCTAGTATTTTAAACACTCCACATCTCAACCTATCTGTCTCCCCTATCCTCTCACCCACGGTCTTTCTTTCGTCTCTCTCACTCAATCAATCTCCACCTCTTGTTCCGACACATTTTTCTCCCATCCTCTCTCTAACTCTGTCTCTCCCTCTTCCACCCCGTCTAGTCTCAGCCAATTTCAATACTCTTCTCTCTCTCTGGCTCTGTCCCTCTCCCTCTCTCTCTCTCTCTCTCTCTGCCTCTCCCTCTCCCTCTCTCTCAGGTCTTCGTCTCACTGGTTCTCTCCACATCTCAACACATTTTCTCTCACACTTTCAATTTGTGTGTCAGATGAAGGAACAGTTGCAGTTGAAGCCTGCTTATTTCCTTTCACAGTTCGCTATGCTTTTGGCTGCTCTACGTGTTTGTATCTGCTGCAGGCTCTGAATTTTCTGAGGTGTTCCATTCTTTCGATGTGCTTTCTCAGTTTGAGCTGCATTAGATTGAGGAATGGAATCATTTTCTTTGGACATTAAATAGCTTCAGATAATTGAATCACTGAATTGTGCAATTTATTCTCACCTATAACCCACTTAAATCCCATAACTGAATGCCCACAGTTAAAGAGTCAGCTCCATGCCAGAATGCAGTAGAACCACCCGGAGAGAAACACACTAAGAATTGGAACTTAATTACTGAATGGTCATAGTCCAGTGACAGATATCACTGAAACAACCTGAGATCTACAGATGGGACTGATGGTGTTTGAGTGGACAGCATCTGGCCTGTAATTACTTACTGATCAATGGAAAGAAGTACTGATCAATTGGAAAGAGGTAACTCACTCTCAAAATAAATATTTTCCATCACTGAACTCAATGTCATAATCTGTTTGTTCATATATATGTTTTAAACTTTAAAAGATTTTGCAACCCCAATATCCCTGAGGAGATTCTAGAGAGCATAAATGAAAGGCTTTGGGAATTTCTAACCTCACCTTAAGTCGGAGAAACTGGCAGCGGCACGAAGGGACACATCACCTGACATTGAAAATGCTGAATACATTTCGAATGATTCGGAAGATATTCCACACAACCCTTGCTGTTATCGGTCTCCCTGGTAAGTGACTATACCCACTGAAGTTGTGTAAATCTGCGCTCTCTGATGTTAAACTCTGACTGAAAATGTCCCATGCTGACCTCATGTTCACTGTTAGACAGACACCAGATGAACGATGCAATTCATTTAAATCAAACATCTTGAAACATCTCAATGGTTTTAATGTTGTGCATCAACTGATTATAAACCTCTGTAAGAAATGCACCGGCTCTCTCCTCATCAATGAATGTGTGGTCTTTCGTGGAGTATTATATACTGTTGGATTGGACCTCAATGAAGGCGGGCGGCACGGTGGCACAGTGGTTAGCAGTGCTGCGTCACAGCAGCAGGGACCCGCACTCGATTCCCGGCTTGGGTAACTGTCTGTGTGGAGTTTGCAGATTCTCATTGTGTGTGTGTGTGGGATTCCTCCCACAGTCCAAAGATGTGCAGGTTAGATGAATTGGCCATGATAAATTCTCGCTCAGTGCAACCGAACAGGCGCCAGAGTGTAGCAACGGGGGGATTTTCACAGTATCTGCATTGCAGTGTGAATGTAAGCCTACCTGTGACGAATAAATTAACTTCAACTTTACATTAAGAGAGACCCTTTGAAATAAGGTATCGTGCTGCTAATTATAAAATTGCAGTCAACTTGATCATTAATGAGATTGGATTTGCTGACAGCACTGAACAGCTTTTCCTTGAAGTATCTGTCAGTGTAGAATTCTATTGAATGCGTGTCTCACACCAGAGTGGAATATCTGATCTAAGTATCCATCCATTTCTGGCACTGTCTGCCCCATGTAGAATTGAATTGTGTGGGGGGCAAGAATTGGAATCAAATAATGATGTGGAGATGCCGGTGTTGGACTGGGATGGAAACAGTAAGAAGTTTCACAACACCAGGTTAAAGTCCAACACGTTTATTTGGTATCACTAGCTTTCGGACTGCTGCTCCTTCCCCAGGTGGGTGGCTCGTGATACCAAATATACCTATTGGACTTTAACCTGGTATTTGAGACTTCTGACTGGAATGATATAAGGTGGTTCCATGTTGATTTCATATAGGTGAATGAGTTTTCCTTTCCATGGAGCTGTCTCTGGGAATAGATTGAAAACACGAAGAGTTTAATATTGTTTTGAAGATGTTTGCTGTTGAGTGTATGAAGTGAAATGTCTCGATATCTCTGATTTCCACTCCACCGTTCCAACAGAAACAAATCTGAACTCGTCTCTGACATTTTTTGTGATATTTCCTCATCTCTATTAATCCCGAAATGAACTTGAATGTGCCTTTGTAACTTGTGTTATTGCTTTACAGGATTAGTGAGACTGTTCACGTGAACCAGAGTCGATTCAGATACTTGTCTTCCAATAGCGGCTCATTTATGTAAAAGAGTCAACTTCTCTCTGAGGTTATGTTAGCATATTAAACTCTAGATGCCTCAACTTCTGCCGCCCCCATCCTCTCTCCCATGCCCTCCTCCACTGCCTCTCTTTTCTCTCTCTCTCCCTCACATAATCAATCTTCACCTCTGTCTCTTACCCAGCTTTTTTCTTCCATCCTCTCTCTCTCTCTATCCCTGCTGTCATGATGTTAATTTCCCAATTGATCTGCCCACTTTATCATTAAGTTATTACTGTGTTTCGTTGGATTCTTCCTCTCTATTCATGGTCATTCTCAGTTTTTCTGTAAATTTTGAAATTATCATTTTGTTTCCCGATTCCATATTGTTGATGTACGTGGTGAAGGGCAGTTATCCCACCGCTGATCCTGGTGGCACACCACTTCCCACCTTCCACCAATCAGAGTAAATCCATTGAATACCTACTTATACACCTATGACTGTGTGGCCAAATTCCCCTCCAACTCGATTTTCAAGTTGCTGATGACACCACTGTAGTGGGCTGGAACTCAAACAATGATGAGATGGAACATAGGAAAGAGATAGCGAACCTGCTGGACTGCTGCAACGACAATTAATCGCTTCCTTAGTCTCAGTAAAAAGAAGGAGATAGTCATCGACGTCAGGAAGCTGAGTGGAGGACATGCCCCTATTTACATCAACGGGGACGAAGTGGAAATGGTGGAGAAATTCAAGCTTCAAGGTGTCCAGCTCACTAACAACCTGTCCTGGTCCCTCAACGCTCACGCTATAATTAAGAAAACCCAACACTACTTTCTCAGGAGGCTAAGGAAGTCCACTACGACTCTCACCAGGTTTTACAGGTGCACCATAGAAAGCATTCCTTCTGGTTGTATCACAGCTTGGTATGGATCCTACTCTGTCCAAGACCACAAAATATTACAAAGGGTCGTGAACGAAGCCGAGTGCATCACGGACACCAGCCTCCCATCCATTGACTCTGTCTACACTTCCCGCTGCCTCGGGAAACGCAGCCAGCATAATCAAGCGCCCCACGCACCCCAGACATGCTCTCTTCCACCTTTTCCATCAGGAAAAAGATGCAAATGTCTGAAGACACGTACCAATCAACTCAAGAACAGTTTCGTCCCTGCTGCCATCAGACCTTTGAATCGACCTACCTCGCATTAAGTTGATCTTTATCTACAACCTAGCTACAACTGTAACACAACATTCTGCACTCTTTCCTTTCCTTCATTATGCATGGTATGCTTTGTTTGTATACCACGCAAGAAACAATACTTTTCACTGTATACTAATACATGTGCAATAATAAATCAAATCAAATCAAATCCAGTTGTTCTGCCTTTGTTGACAGCTTGTTGTCCATTCTGCTGCTGGTCCTCTGACTCCACTTGCTAAGAAAGAACAGAGATGATATGAGATGAATCTGTTATGTCGTGATTTGCTCAAGTAATAAAGATAACGGACGTGTTTGACATCCGTCATACTGATCTGGCGCACAATTTCTGACAGCTTTTGAAATACTTAACAAAACCTGTCAGCAATGTTACTTTTGGAATATGTGCTGAATACTATTTTTTATAGTGTGTGGTGCGAGCTGTTATTTCATCCATCCTATTTCAGATTTCTTTTGATTTGATTTATTATTGTAACATACATTGGCATCCAGTGAAAAGCATTGCTCGTTGCGTGCTGTACAGATCAAACATACCGTTCATAGAGTACACAGGTGAGAAGGAAAGGAGAGGGTGCAGAATGTAGGGTTACAGTCATAGCTAGGGCGGAGAGAAAGATCAACTTAATATAAGGTAGGACCATTCAGAAATCTGATGGCAGCAGTGAAGACGCTGTTCTTGAGTCGGTTGGTATGTGACCTCAGACTTTTGTATGTGTTTACCGACGGAGGAGGGTGAAAGAGAGAATGTGCAGGGTGTGTGGGGTCCTTGATTAAGTTGGCTGCTTTTCCAAGGCATACTTGAAACAGTTACAATGCTTTGCCGAGCTGGATTCTGAAGGAACTGTTGACTGTCTGGCCAAAGCTTGGCTCTCCTTTGGGGCTGTTCTGCGGGCAGACCTGTGTTTACTTTTCTCCGGATGCTTCCTGAGGGAGGTTATGGAATTGCCTGCGCTCAAGTGGTGGTCCCTGAACTCAGTTGAACTAGCATAGGTGTCAACTTCCATTGGTATTAGGAATGGGATCTTGATCATCTCTCTGAGAACTAACACTCAACCACTCAAAGCGTAGTACCTCCCTTCATAATCTGTTAATGGGGTTGTGAGAAGGAGGATTATCTGCCCTTCAACAGTTTTTAGAGGTCAAATCAAAATAGCTACCTGAGATTCTCTCTGAAAAACAACAAATGACAATTTTTCTTCAAACTACCTGTAAAGAGGTTAACTAAACTGCTAACAAACCCAACAAAACACTCATCTAATGGACTGCTGCTTGGGTAATTATAATTCCCACTTATTAACAAAAAATAGAACTTTTAATCAAACTCAAAATGCAATCAGGTTTGTCGTATGCCGGGATATTCTTTCTTCATCCTGAATTTTTTTGCCTTCACTATCTTCTTTTGCGACCTTTACGATTGAGATTAAGCTTTCTTTTAAGACATAAATGTGGCTGTTACATTGGCAGAGACAGTTGTTATCTGTGTCACCCTCTCTAGCTATGATCTGTGGCCGTCGCTGGCAGGTGGTCTTCTGGCTGTTCTCTGCAGCTGGGAGCTGGCTTTATACCCTTGATCATACACCAAACTTCACACAACAGGATTGGCTTACAGGTTATCAAAATATCAAATTCAAATCTGATAGGCTGCTGTTATTCAAATGGCCATTTCAATTTGATTGGTTAAAGTTCAAAAACAACCTGGTGTCTTGGCAGCAATTACCCCCAGTATAGCGTTACAATATTTCACTTTGGGTCTCTCTGTGCACTTCCTGCATTTGCATCTCTTCAGTACAGAAAGACAAAAACTACCTTTTCTCATAGAATCATGAAATTTGACAACTCTTAGTGTTTTAGAAGTTTTTTTTATAATTTTACAAAAACTAACTTCAAACAATCTGGATACCATGAAACTCAAATGCTCCACTTGCAGTATTTTCCAAAACTACGGCCAGCTGTAGTGTCTGTTGAAGTCCAGTTGGGCTTCAGTCAACAGGCGTTTTTGGATAGTTACATTATTGAGCCCGCATACCAAACGGTCCCTGACCATCTCATTAAGCGTCAACCCGAATTCATATGCTTCTGCAAGTCATCTGAATCTTTTTAGGAAAACTGTAACAGACTCCCCCAATTCCCAGAGTGCCGAGTAAAACCAGTACATTCACACAATCAGAGGTGGTTTCGGGACATAATATTCCCTCACTCGGTCGGCCAATGTCTGGACGGTTTTGGTATCTGGTGCCTCTGGGAAAGTTAAGCTGCGAGTAATGGAATATGCTGATGGTCCACAATGTAATTTACCCCCCAAAAAAGTTACATATGGGTTGCACATATTGGACCGAGCCCTCAATCCACAGCCGGGTCAACAGAGGTCAGTTTCCCAAGGAGAAGCATAATGACTGAAAATGGCTTACTCCAAGTAAAGCTGGCTGTTAGCAAGCAAGTTGCTTAGAGTTATTATGTTTCCTTTTTGTCACTGAAATAACTCATCAGAGGCCAGTGTCCCTTCACCTGCTTCCCTTTATTTACAAACTTATTTCCATTCCTAAGAGTGTTCCTGGAATAAAGTCAAAATCCGGAGAGTCAGTAGCCCTGATACACCTCAATATGTGTACAGGTGAGACTCCCTGATGGGGAAGGCAATCAGTATCACAATCAGGGATCTCATACTCCAAGAGGCCCACCTCATGGGCCTCGTTGGTGTCATTACACTTTCCAAACCCGGAGGGGTTTTATTCCTGGAAATATTTTAAAAAGGGAACATTCGGGAAAAGGCAATATTTAACTCCTGGGAGTGGGTGCCTTCTGAATGAGTGAACCTGGAGAGTCTATTCCTGGGGAGGATGCACTGGCACAGCTTCTAAAACGGGAGGGTGGATGTTCTCGTGAAAATCGTGCCCATCTGAGGTTCCAAACATGCAGAGCGCCTTATTCCGGGGAACTTCAAGACCTGGAGTTCATCTAAAGCTGGACAATATCTACTCTTCAAAAGAGCGACTGCTGTGGATGTTTCGAAACTGGAGTTGTTCTATTGCTGGCAATAGAGTTCCCTGGGAAGTGTCTAACATTGGAGAGAGTTTCTTTCTGAGAATAGCGTACAATGGGAGATGGTCCAATATCGAGAGGGTGTATTCCATGGAAATCGCTGTGCTGTGGTATCCAACTCCAGGTTAAAGTCCAACAGCTTTATTTGGTAGCAAAAGCCACCAAAAAAAGCTACCAAATAAACCTGTTGGAATTTAACCTGGTGTTGTAAAACTTCTTGCTGTGTTTACCCCAGTGCAACACCGGCATCTCCACATCGTGTCCACCTCCATCAGATGTCCAGTCCAGGGAAGGATCCAATCCGTTTTGGGAACAGATTATTGGGTGGGAGGAGGGATAACAGTTCCCATTGACAATCTCTGATATATTGGTGTCTCCCTTGTGAAACTGGGCCATATTGAGTTCATCTTACCAAACGGATTCGATGAGAGAAATTAACTCTTCGAAAGATATGGCACCATGGGCAGCACGGTGGCATAGTGGTTAGCACTGCTGCGTCGCAGCGCCAGGGACACGGGTTCAATTCCAACTTCAGGTGACCATCTGTGTGGAGTTTCCACACTCTCCCTGCGTCTGTTTGGGTTTCTCCGGGGGCTCCGGTTTCTCGCCACACACCAAAGATATGCATGTTAGTTTGAAATGCTCAGGCTAAATTGCCACTTCGTGTCGGTGTATTAGCAGGGTCAACATGTGGGGTTTCGGAGTTCGGGCCTGGGTGGAATTGTTGCAGGTACAGGCTCGATGGGCAGAATGGTCTCCTCCTGCACTGTAGCGATGCTACCATTCTAATTATCAACATGTTCTTACAACTGCCGTCAAACTGGCAGGACTGCAATTCACAGTTTCCTGTATCACACCCTCCACCCCCACCCCCATCACAAACGTGGGGTGAGTTATGGTATTTCCCATTCTACAATTTTAATCTCTCAGCACTCGTCCACAAACACGTTCAACCCCACCCACCCCATGCCCAGTTTCTTGATGCTGAAATCCAATACCTGCCACCAGTTCAGACACGGACAATGTTTATTCAGTAATATCCCGGCTCTTCTCCCTTCTCTCTCTGACAGTTAATTTACTGGGAATTGTGATCCTGAGTCGGGGAAAGTGCGGCCTCGCTTCCTGCACCACTCGCTACCTGGTGGCCATGGCTTCAGCGGATCTGCTGTACGTCATCATTCGTCTCATATTGACTGGGGTCAATTCTTATTATTTGCCCCGGAATTTCTTGTCCTTCACCCCTGTGTGTCGTGTAAAATCAGTCCTGGGGTCTGTGGCCACGGACTGTTCTGTCTGGTTCACCGTCACTTTCTCCTTTGATCGATTTGTGGCCATTCGCTGCCAGAAACTGAAGACTCAATATTGCACCGGGAAAACTGCCGCTGTGATTGTGGCAACAACTGGCATCCTGCTCTTTGCTAAAAACATCCCCTGGTACTTTACAAAGCGACCTGTGGTGATAATCGACAACATCTCATGGTTCTGCAAGACAAAGCCAAGCTTTTACACTGATGATGGATGGGTTGGATTTTCCTTGTTTGACCAGATTTTAACCCCATTGCTCCCATTCGGTTTAATCCTGTTAATTAACGCTCTGACAGTCAGTCACATTTTAGTAGCCAGTCGAGTCCGGAAGGGGCTGAGGGCTCACAATAAGGGAGAGAATCACAGAGACCAAGAGATGGAGAGCAGAAGGAAGTCAATGATTTTACTCTTCAGCATATCCGGAATTTTCATTCTCCTCTGGTCAGTGAGTGTTGTAAAATTTTTCTATTTGTTCAGGCTACCTTACATCTCTTTTTCTCAGTATATATTACAAAGTGTGGGATTCATGCTGCGCAGTTTTCACAGCTGCACAAACACATTTATTTACGCATTGAGCCTGTCCAGGTTCAGAGAACAGATCAAGATCATGGTGAAATATCCGGTTACTTCAATTATTCAATTAATAAATAAAACTGTCTGCCTGTCAATGAGTGAAAGTGTTTGCCCTGTCCGCCAATCAGGAGCTGCACAGACTGCGGAGCCAATCATTGAGTCCATCCTTTCGACAGGCCAATGCTTCCGCCGATCAAAGAAATCGTAACACATTATAATCACCATCAGCCAAAATGATAGCCCCCTCACCCAATGAGGGACCTCCACCTGTTGACAGAAAGCCACCTAGGCCAATCAAGAACCCCCGCTTGCTGACAGGCAACAGCTGGTACCAATGAGGGAGCGTTGGCACCTGACTGAAAAGATCCGGAACCAATCAGCTGGTTCAGCCGGTTGGCCAACAGATGCCTCAGCCAATCGGGGAGCTCCAACTGCCGGCTGAGTGCCGCCTCAGCCAATGGGATGTGTCGTCCACTCACCTACAGCTGGTCGATCCTGTCACAGAATTTCATCAAGTGACTGGCAGAAATCTCAATCAATCAGGGTACTCCATCTGTGAATGTCACGGGACAATGGAAAATGCCCGCCACAATCCTGTTGCTTGGCAACATCGGCCCCACCAACAATGTGACTGGCAACTCCTTGAGCCAATCAGCGAGTTCCTTGCAGCTCATTGACCAATCGAAATTCGGACTCACCCTGGCGGGAGATTGGGCCACAAAATGTAATGCGGAGTTGCACTGAGAATTATGGTCTATCAACATTATTTCACTATTGTCAATTAAAGTGACAACCTGATGACAAAAATTCAGAGGGCGTGATAAAAGAGGCACAGGGAAGAGGAAAGAGGGAGTAAAAAAGTGCAAAGAAGGTTCGCCAAGATGTTCCCTGATCTCGAGGGTATTGACTATGAGGAGAGGTTGTATAAACGAGGATTGTTTTCTTTGGAAAGATGGAGACTGATGAGGGACCTCATCGAGGTCTAGAAAATCATGAGAGCCATCGACAGGGTGCATAGTCAGAGGCATTGTCCCAGAGTGGAAGTGTCAATTACAAGGGGGGGCACAGGTTAAAGGTGAGAGATAGAAAGATTGAGGGAGATGTGCGGGATACCTTTTTTTCACGCAGAGAGTGGTGGGTACCTGGAACATGCTGCCAGAAGAGGTTGTAGAAGCAGTCACATTACCAACATTGATAAGGCATCTGGATGGGTACATGGATATGGAGGGAATAGAGGGATACACACCGAGTAAGGGCAGAAGGTTTTCTTAGATTAGTAAGGAAATCATGATAGGCACAGGCTTGGAGGGCCGAAGTGCTTGTTCCTGTGATGGACTTTCCTTTGCTCTTCGTAAATAAGCAGGATACAGAAATGTTACATTGCAGAATAAGACCAATTGACCCATCATATTTGTCCCAACTCTCTGAATGAGAACTCAGCTGGTTCTGTTCTCCTTCCATTCTCCCCAGAACTCTGCACTTTCTTCATTTCAGAAAACAGTGTAATCCCCTTTTGAAATGATTCAATTGAACCTTCCTTCACCACACGCTCAGGCTGTGCATTCCTGGTCCTCACCACTCGCTGTGTGGAAAAACAAGCCATAGTTTAGATAATCATTGCTTCGTTTACAGATTAATTTAAATTCTAAATACTCTCCAGCTCCCCCCCCCCCCCCCCCACCCACCCCAACCCGCCCGCGCCCCAGGATATCAATCTTTTCACAAATGTGAACAGTCTTTCCTATTCTCCTCTTCACCACTCATTATTTTGAATATCTTGACTGTCATATGAAGAGAGAGACTAAGTCGGTTAGGATTATATTCACTGGAATTTAGAAGACAAGAGAGGATCTCAGAGAAACATATCAAATTCTAACAGGGTTAGACAAGTTAGATTCAGAAGTAATGTTCCCAATGGTGTGGGAGTCCAGAATTAGGGGTCATAGCTTGGACATAAGGGGTAAACCTTTTAGGACTGAGGTGAGGAGAACTTTCTTCACCCAGAGGGTGGTGAATGTGTGGAATTCACTACCACAGAAAGTAGTTGAAGCCAAAACCTGTCTCATTTCAAGAGGAAATTAAAAATAACTCTTGGAGTTAAAGGGATCAACGGATTTGGAGGCAGGGGGGAGGGTGCGGGGAGAAGGCGGGATGAGGATATTGAATTTGATGATCAGTCATGATCATAATGAATGTTGGAGCAGGCTCGAAGGGCCGAATGGCCTACTGCTGCTCTATTTTCTACGTTTCTATGAATCTTCCCTCAAATTTCCCTTCCTGACGGAAATCGTTCCCAACCTCTCCAATCTATCATTGCGACTGAAGTTCCTTAGCACTGGAAACATACTCATGAATCATGTCTGCACTCAATACAATACCTTCAAATACTTCGCAAAGCACGCCACCTGCAACTGGACTCGATACTCTAATTGAGACTTGTGCAAATTCTATATCAACTCTTTGCTCTTCCACTCTATTCCCCTATCATTAAGGCCTATCATTTATATCTGTTCGGGACCAGAGCAGAAACTCCAAGTTACATTATGCAGTTAGCCTGGACCTTAACTTTTGCATTAGGATGAACATCAGGCGTTTGGCTCCAGGTATGATGCAATTGACCTACTTTTGACCCCAGCTTTTATCAAAACAAACTTTATTTACGAATACGGTTCGAATATAGCAAAAAGAATTAACATATTTTTACCAGTTAAAATAATTAAACATGACATGGTGTAATTCTCAACAACCAACACTATAGTTCGAATGTAAGCAACATGCTCCATAGATATAAATCCCGTTTTCAGAACCAGTTAACACTAAAACCCAATGCTCACACAGAGCTGCTCGATGTCCAGCCTTTTAACACTTTTGGACAAAGATTCCGACCGACACCTGTCTTCTAATTCTCATACAGCAACCTCCCAAGAAAGATCCATCCCCAAGTAGCAGAATCTCAGAGAAAGATACATATTTCCTGGCAGATTCCAGTCTCCAAATCCAGAGAGAGAAAGATAGAGAGAGAAAGTGACCTTTCTCTACAGATCACAAACAGCAAACTGCCCTTGAGTTATCTGTGCAAGCCTGGATCCACCCAAACACCTGATTCTCCTGTCATGCAACCTCATCAAGTCCGACTGTTGTGAAGTTGAGTGTTGTGAAGTTAGAATTAGATGTTGGTAAATATGTAAAAAAATTTTAAAATGCCAGAGGGAAAAAACATTGTGCGGTCCCTTTAAAAGCTGAAAAATTGTATCAGTGCTTGGAGGTTTCAAATGCAAAGCACATCCAGAATCCAAGCTGAAACACCTGTATCAAAACGTTAAGCAGTAGTCTTGACAAGACATCCTGTTTCTGTTTGAATTTAGCCCAAAGCTTTAAAACAGGCACCCAGCGACCAAGAACACATAAGATTTGAATTTGATGATGTTGACAATATCAGATTAATCCTATTTTAGGAAAATTGATAGGTCATCACAGGTATAAAAGAGAATGCAAGAGGAAAAACAGAAGAGAGCAACAGAACAATTGGCACCTCTCCAGCCTCGACAGGGACAGAGCAGCTCTCAGCTCTGCCAGCTTCAGATATCTCTTACGAGAATGTACCATCTAATTATCGAAAGGTGCAAAATCAGTAAGAACCTACAGACAGAGAATCAACAGAGGAACTACAAAAGATTCCGAAAGCCACAAACTTGGTTGTATTTTTGAGAGTGACTGAATTCCATTTTTTTTGCATAATAAATTAGCATCATATTTATTTGAACATCATTTCATTAGAACTTTATTGCATTCGGTATGTTACTTATTTAGTTAAAGTTCCCTGCTAGTAAAATAAATAAATTGTTAAGTATTTATTTTAAAGTGAATGCTGGTTATTTCTGGTAGTTAACCACTGAAGATTACTGAAGAACAGTTCACACCTTCCCACACACTTTCAACACATCACGGGGTGAGGTATTCCTCTCTGGGGGAACTCAGCGTTACTTCTCAAAAGGGGGTCAACATCTGCATGATAACACTACTCAGCAAAACCCCAGGGTAAATCTCACTAATAAATTAAAAAAAACATTGTTGGAATTAAGATCAATTATGCTGCTGCAGTAACAACAGAGGCTGCTGCTAACGGACAAAATGGCACTGGTTAGAACATACCGTTAAAACAGAAACGTGACTAGAATTCATTTCTTAAAGACACAGTACTGTCACATATTCTGCATTAATTCAAAATGTCCTTCCATCTTCAACGACTACCCTTTGGTCTTGCTGAATTAATGATGAATCCCTTATTTAACGCTGCCTCTACTTTTTAATGAGCTATCTTGGGTAGAAGACCGCTAAATTCTCAATTCACAAATGGGACCCCAAGTTTGTTATGATACGGGGTGAAGAGGAATGAGCTGTCTCCACATGCTGATTGAACATCCTAATTTGGTTTGCAACAGGTTTAATTTCAGAGGAACGCAATGCTCCATGGCGGGATCCTCTCCATTCATTTATTTTTTGTTGTTTAGAAGGAGCCACTTAAACCAGGCTTGTTTGATTCTAAGAAAGAGTAAGTTTATTTGTTAATGTAACCCGATAAATATAATTATTGCACTCAGATATGATTTTAAAAGTTAATAATACACAGAAATGTTGAAATATATGTACATGCAAATCAGCACTTGGCTTGGCTATGAGACATAAACGGTGATGCCATAAGATATAAGACCATAAAATGTAGGAGCAGAATTAGACAATTCGGTCCATCGATTCTGATCCGCCATTTGATCATGACTGATAAGTGTCCCAACTCCATTGTCCCGCCTTTTCTCCATAAGCTCTGTTCCCCTTTCCAATTCAGAACCTATCCATCTCCGTCTGAAATACGCTCAATAATCTGACCTCCACAGCCTTCTGTGGCAATGAATTCCACAGTTTCACCACCCTGCCTGGAAAATTTCTCCTGATCATAGTTCCAATGTGTTATCCCTTTACTCTGAGGCTGTGCCCTCGGATCCTCGTCTCTCTTACTACTGGTAACATCTTCCGCACGTTCACTCTACCCAGGCCTTTCAATATTCTCTTTGTTTCACTGAGAACCTCCCTCATTTTTCCAAAGTCCATCGAGTACAGATCAGAATCCTCAAACACTCCTCATACGTCAAGCCATTCATTCCCGGGATCATTGACGTCAACCTCATCTGGACCCTCTCCAGGGCCGGCACATCCTTCCTTAGCTATGGGGCCCAAAATTTCCGCTCTCTCACAATTTCACAATCTTGTTTACACACTTGCTTTGACTCTTTCACTGTCTTCCTCAATCATTTGGATGTCTTCCCTTTCTACTCTCTGCCCCTCTCTCACATTCTCTCCCTTCCTCATACTCGCTCTTCCTCTCTCACACTCACACACTCACAGACTCACACACATATTGAATGATGACCATATTGAATAGGGCGGCACGGTAGCACAGTGGTTCGCACTGCTGCTTCACAGCTCCAGGGACCTGGGTTCGATTCTCGGCTTGGTTCACTGTCTGTGTGGAGTTTGCAGATTCTCCTCGTGTCTGCGTGGGTTTCCTCGGAGTGCTCCGGTTTCCTCCCACAGTCCAAAGATGTTCAGGTTAGGTGGATTGGCCATGCTAAAATTGCCCTTTAGTGGCCTGAGATGCGTAGGTTAGAGGGATTAGTGGGTAAACTATGTAGGGGTATGGGGGTAGGGCCTGGGTGGGATTGTGTTCGGCGCAGACTCGATGGGCCGAATGGCCTCTCTCTGTACTGTCGGGTTTCTATGATTTCTATGATTTCCTGTGAGCGGTCACTGTCCCAGTCACATCTTTCCAAAACAAAAGTGTGATGTTCAAAAACTCCAATAGAGTTTCACGGACCCGGCTGACCTGTGGAGGATGCGAGAATGCCAGGCAGTGTACTCTGCCACGTCCGCCGCCAGGATCAACTGGGCCAAGTGCTCCGGACCCCTTGTCGGTCTATGGGAGACGGACCCCCTTCCGGAGGAGCTCAGGCCTTTCACCTGGAGCAGGGCCAACCTCCTCTACTTGGGGGCCCATCTCTGCCCAGCTGAAGAGTCCTGGCGGGCGAACTGGCGGGAGCTGGAGGCCAAAGTCTCCACCCACCTGAATCGCTGGACAGGGCTGGACTGCGAGTTCACGTCATAAACCAGCTGGTCGCCTCCACAAGATGTTGTTGCTGATATCCAGAGAACCCTCCTGCGGTTCTTCAGGGACAATCGACTGCACTGGGTCCCTGCTACGGTTCTGCATCTCCCGCTTGAGGAGGGTGGACAAGGTCTGGTGTGCCTCCGCACTCAGATAGCGACCTTCCGCCTCCAGGCCCTGCAGAGGTACCTTTACGTTGAGCCCCCTCCACGATGGTGTGCCATGGCGACGTATTTCTTCCGCCAGTGGCACGGCCTCAATTATGACGTGCAGCTCCTGCATATCGAACTGGGGCGTGCTTCGACTGCCCTGCAGGAGTTGCCCGTCTTTTACAAGGACCTCCTCACCATCTGGAACACGGTCGCCTCGCGACGCAGCTCCCCCCCCGTCAGGAGTGGCGGCTCTCGTGCGAGAGCCACTGCTCAGGAATCCGCTCCTCCAGCCGTATGACTTCAGGTGGCTGGCGGAGAGGGGGGCTGTGGACGCCGGGGTGACCAGAATCGGGGACGTGCTCGATGGCGGAGGGGCGGGCTGGATGAGTCCCCACGTGCTGGCTGAGCACGTGGGGATGACCGTCCGGCACACGGCCAAAGCCATCCTAGACCTTAGGACGGTCGTGCTCGGCCCTGAAACTGCACGCAAACTCGAGGCGGCGCAGGCGTGCGGTGGGATCCCGCCCGAGCGTTCCCCTGTTCCACATTGGCCCAAAACCTCAACCCCCCTCCCTGGGTGAGGTGCCCCACAGCCCGAGCTGAATCGCGGAAATGTCCTCCGTGCCTTTTTCTACCGCGCGGAGGCGTTTCCTGTGCGGGCTGCTGCTGCACACCTTCCACTACCGCCTCCTCGCCTGTCGCCCGGATACACCTTGGCGGGCCTTGTTGCCGCCAGGCGGCGGAGGCCCCGCTGGAGGTCCCTCTACGGAGGGATCTCCCCCAATTACGTCGGGGACCTGGGGTGGAGGGTGATACATGCAGCAGTACCGCACAATCGTAGGATTCACTGGTTCACGGGCTCCGAAGACTGCCCTTTCTGCGGCCTTGTGGAGTCCATGGACCATGTCTATGTTGTGTGTCTTAGGCTGCACTCCCTTCATGTTTTCCTAAAGAACATTTTATTGATGTTTTGTTTGCACTTCAGTCCCACGCTCCTGATCTACGGACACCCGATGCGGACAGGGGAGGGTCGGGATGGCGACCTCCTCGTGAACCTGCTCCTGGGCCTGGCGAAACATGCCATTTACCGGTCCAGGCAGCGGGTGATCGAGGGGGCCGTCCATCCTGACTGTCTTCCCCTCTACCGCAGCTACGTTCGCGGACGGGTGTCCCTGGAGCGGGAGCATGCGGTGTCCACGGGCGCGGTTGACGCCTTCCGCACCCGCTGGGCACCGCAGGGGTTGGGGTGCATTATTGACCCTGATAATCACATTTTAATTTGATGGTTTTGAGCTTCCTTTGTACTTTGATTTCTGTTCGGGCTGTTCCCCCTCCTTTTTGGGGAGCTGCCCCTTTTACTTTGTCCTGACTTAATCTGAGTTAGTTTATTTGGTTTGACCTAAAAAGTGGGCAACATCTGCCCCACCCAAAACGTGACTGACAACGCCTTGAGCCAATCAACGAGTTCCTTGCAGCTCATTGACCAATCGAAATTCGGTCTCACCCTGGCAGGAGATTGGGCCAAAGTTCTTAAAGTGGAGGTGCACTGAGAATTATGGTCTATCAACATTATTTTGCGGTTGTCAATTAAAGTGACAATCAGGTGGCAGAAATTCAGAGGGCGTGATAAAGGAGCCACAGGGAAGAGGGAATACAGAAGTGCAAAGAAGGTTCACCAAGATGCTGTCAGGTCTCGGGGCTGTTGACTATGAGGAGATTTTGTATAAACTAGGATTGTTTTCACTGGAAAGACGGAGGCTGATGGGAGACCACATAGAGGTCTACAAAACTATGACGGCCATCGACAGGGTCGATAGTCAGACGCATTTTCCCAGGGTGAAAGTGTCAATTATAAGGGGGCACAGGTTAAAGGTGAGAGGCGGAAATTTTCAGGGAGGTTTCCGGGCAAGCTTTTCACGCAGAGTGATGGGTGCCTGAAACAAAGCTGCCATAGGAGGTGGCAGAAGCAGGCACATAATGAACATTGATTAGGCATCTGGATGGGTACATGTTTAGGGAGGGAATAGAGGGATACAGACCGAGTAAGGGCGGAAGGGTTTTCGTAGTTTAGTTATGGCATCATGATGAACACGGGCTTGGAGGGCCGAAGGGCTTGTTCCTTTGCTGCACTTTTCTTTATTTGTTTATCTTTGTAAATACACAGGAATATAGAAATGTTACAGTGCAGAATAAGAACATTTGACCCATCATATTTCTCCCAACTCTCTGAATGAGCAAGTCAGCTGTTCCTCTTCTCCCTCCTTTCTCCCGAGAACACTGCGCGTTTTCATTTCAGAAAACAGTCTAATCCCCTGTTGAAATGTTTCAGTTGAACCTTCCTTCACCACACACTCAGGCTGTGCATTCCCGGTCCTCACCACTGGCTGTGCCCAATGTTGTGGGAGTCCAGGATTCGGGGTCATAGTTTGAGAATAAGGGGTAAAGGTTTTAGCATTGAGGCGAGGGAAACTTTCTTCAAATTCTGGTGAATTTGTGGAATTCACGACCACTGAATGTAGTTGAGGCCAAAACGTTCTCTCATTCCAAGAGGAAATTAGAAACAGCTCCTGGAGCTAAAAGGATTAAGGCATATGGGAGGAAGGCGGGATGATGAGCCCTGATCATAATGAATGGTGGAGCAGGCTCGAAGGGCCGAATGGCCTCCTCTTGCTCTATTTTCTGTGTTTCTATGAATCTTCTCTCAAACTTCTCTTCCTGAAGAAATCCCTCCTAACCTCTCCAATCTATCTTCACGACTGATGTTCCTCAGCACTGGTAACATTCTCGTGAATCATGCCCCCACTCTATACAACACCTTCAAATCCTTCCCAAAACACGCCACCTGCAACTGGACTCAATACTCGAATTGACACTTGTGCAAGTTCTATATAAGCCCGTTGTTCTTACACTCTGTTCCCCTATTATTAAGGCCTATCATTTGTAATTGTCCGGGACCAGAGCAGAAACTCCAAGTTACATTATGCAGTTAGCCTAGACCCCAACGTTTGAATTAGGAAAAGCATCAGGTGTTTCGCTCCAGGTGTGACGCAATTAACCCACATTTGACCTCTGCTTTTATCAAAACAAACTGTATTTGAGAACACGGTTTGAATAGAGCAAAAAGAATTAACATAAATTTAACCAATTGAAATACTTAAACAGGGGCGGCACGGTAGCACAGTGGTTAGCACTGCTGCTTCACAGCTCCAGGGTCCCGAGTTCGATTCCCGGCTCGGGTCACTGTCTGTGTGGAGTTTGCACATTCTCCTCGTGTTTGAGTGGGTTTCCTCCGGGTGCTCCGGTTTCCTCCCACAGTCCAAAGATGTGTGGGTTAGGTTGATTGGCCAGGTTAAAAAATTGCCCCTGAGATGCGTAGGTTAGAGGGATTAGCGGGTAAATATGTGGGGGTAGGGCCTGGGTGGGATTGTGGTCGGTGCAGACTCGATGGGCCGAATGGCCTCCTTCTGCACTGTAGGGTTTCTATGATTCTATGATTCTATGAACATAAATGAGGTATAAGTCTCAACAACCAACATTCCCTATAATTCCAGTGTAAGCATCATGTTCCATAGATATAAATCGCATTTTCAGAACCAGTTAGCAATGAAACCCAATATGCTCACGGGGCTGCGAGGTGTCCAGCCTTTTAGCACTACTGCACAGAGATCCAGACGGACACCTGTCTGATAATTCTCATACAGCAACCTCCCGAGAAAGATCCATTCCCAAGTAGCAAAATCTCAGAGAAAGATACTTATTTCCTGGCAGATTCAAGTCTCTAAATCCAGGAAGAACGAGAGACAGAGAAAGTGACCTTTCTCTGCAGATCACAAACAGCACACTGCCCTTGAGCGATCAGTGCAAGCCTAGATCCACACAATCACCTGATTCTCCTGTCACGTAACCTAATCAAGCCCTACAGTTGCAAAGTTGATTTTCGAAGTTAGAATTTGATGTTAGTAAAGATGCGAAAATCTTAAAAATGCTAGAGGGAAAAAACATTGCGCGGTCCCTTTAAAAGCTGATGTTTTGTATCAGTGCTTGGATTGTTCAAATGCAAAGTACATCCAGAATCCAAGCTGAATCATTTGTATCAAAACATTAAGCAGTAGTCCTGACAAGACAACCTGTTTCTGTTTGAATTCAGCCCAATTGGTTTAAAACAGGCACTCAGTTATCACAAAAATATTAGATTAAATTTGATGACGTTGACAAAGAGAACAAACAAAGAACAAAGAACAGTACAGCACAGGAAACAGGCCCTTCGGCCCTCCAAGCCTGTGCCGCTCCTTGGTCCAGCTAGACCAATCGTTTGTATCCCTCCATTCCCAGGCTGCTCATGTGACTATCCAGGTAAGTCTTAAATGATGTCAGCGTGCCTGCCTCCACCACCCTACTTGGCAGCGCATTCCAGGCCCCCACCACCCTCTGTGTAAAAAACGTCCCTCTGATGTCTGAGTTATACTTCGCCCCTCTCAGCTTGAGCCCGTGACCCCTCGTGATCGTCACCTCCGACCTGGGAAAAAGCTTCCCACTGTTCACCCTATCTATACCCTTCATAATCTTGTATACCTCTATTAGATCTCCCCTCATTCTCCGCCTTTCCAAGGAGAACAACCCCAGTCTACCCAATCTCTCCTCATAGCTAAACAGCAGACTCCTCAACAGCAGACTAATCCTATTTTAGGAAAATTGGTAGATCATCACAGGTAGAAAAGAGAGTGCAGTGGGAAAAACAGAAGAGAGCAATAGAAGAACTGGCACCTCTCAAACCTCGAGAGGAAAGAGCAGCTCTCAGCTCTGCCAGCTTCAGATATCTCTTACGCTAATGCACCATCTATCAAAACGCATCAAATCAGTAAGAACCTACAGGCAGAGGAATCAACCGAGGCACTACCAAAGATTCCAAAAGCCACAAACTTGGTTGTATTTTTGAGGGTGACTGAATTCCATGATTATATTTTTTGGTTAATGAATGAGCATCATAATTATTCGAACCTTATTTTATTCAGTATGTTACTTATTTAGTTAAAGTTCCCTGCTAGTAAAATACATAAATTGTAAAGTGTTTACTTTCAAGTGAGTATCAGATTTTTCTGGTAGTGAACCACGAAACGTTACTGAAGAACAGTTCACACCTTCCAACACACTTTTAATAGATCACGGGTTGAGGTATTCCTCTTTGGGGGACTCGGCGTTACTTCTCAAAAGGGGGTCACCATCTGCATGATAACACTACACTGCAAAATGCCAGGGGAAAACTCATTAATAAACTAAAACAAATATTGTTGAAATTGAGATCAATTATTCTGCTGCAGTAACAACAGAGGCTGCTGGTTACAGTCAAAATGGCACTGGTTAGAACATACCGTTACAACAGACACGTGACTAGAATACATTTCTTAAAGGCACAATACTGCCACATATTCCATATTAATTCAAAATGTCCTTCCACATTCAACGACTACCCTTTGGTCTTCCTGAATTAATGATGCACCCCTTATTTAACGCTGCCTCTACTTTTTTGATGAGCTATCCAGGAAAGAAGACCACTAAATTCTCAATTCACAAATGGGACCGAAAGTTTGTTATGATACGGGGTGAAGAGGAATGAGCTGTCTCCACATGCTGATTGAATATTCTCATTTGGTTTGCAACACGTTTAATTTAAGAGGAACACAATGCTCCATGGCGGGCTTCTCTCCATTCACTTATTTTTTGTTGTTTAGAAGGAGTCACTTCAACCAGGATTGTTTGATTCTAAGAAGGTGTAAGTTTATTAGTTAATTTTACCCGAGAAATATAATTATTGCACGTAGATATGATTTATGAATCAGCATTTGGCTTGGCTATGAGACATAGATGTTGATACCATAAGATATAAGACCATAAGATATAGGAGCAGAATTACGCTATTCGGTCCAGCGATTTTGATCCACCATTTGATCATGGCTGATAAGTGTCCCAACTCCATTGTCCCGCCTTTTCTTCAGAACTTTTGTTCCCCGTACCAAGTAAGAACCTATGCATCTCTGCCTGAAATACACTCAATAATCTGACCTCCACAGCCTTCTGTGACAATGAACTCCACAGATTCGCAACCCTGGCTGGAAACTTTCTCCTCATCGCCGCTCTAAAATGTTGTCCCTTTACTCTGAGACTCTGCCCTCAGAACCTAATCTATCGGACTAATGAAAACATCTTCCGCACATCCATTCTACCCAGGCCTTTCAGTATTCTCTAAGGTTCAATGAGAACCCCTCTCATTTTTCTAAAGTCCATCCAGAATCCTCAAACACTCCTCATATGTCAAGCCTTTATATCCCGGGATCATTAACATGAGCCTCCTCTGGACTCTCTCCACAGCCAGCACATACTTCCTTAGAAATGGAGCCCAAAATTGCTCCCAGTATTCCAAACGTGGTCTGACCAGAGCCTTATAAAGCTTCAGCAGTACATTATTGTTTTTGTATTCTAGTCCTCTGGACACGAATTCTAACATCGCATTTCTCTTCCTAACTACCAACTCAACCTGCAATTAACTTTAAGAGAATCCTGGAGTAGGACTCCCAAGTCCCTTTGCGCTTCCCTTCACCGTTCCTGACATGAAGTTGGGTGATTCCAGTGCAGCTCTCTGACAGATTCACAGTCATTGGGAGACATTTGTTGCTCCAGGGTCATGGGAGAGGCTACCATGTTCCCTTTGGATTGTGGCTTCCAATAAAACCAAGAAAGCCTTTGTCTGAAAACTGCAGGGGTGACGGTTTAGTGGTTCTTCTTGTGTGTTTCACACACGCAATACACCAACATACTGGCACCCAGGCCAGGTGTGCAGTAGAGTTTATATACATTTCCCTGTGGGAATCCTGGAAGAAAACGTTGTGCAGGCGAAGTATGTGTTTTTTTAGCTCCCACCATTTCCACATTCTGAGATATAATTCAACAGGAACTGGATTTCAGGATAGCAGCTCTGAGGTGAGGCAATCAGCCTCCATTTTCACCACAACCACAGAATATTAATGCTCAGCTTCATGCTTTTTATATCGTCTTTTTCAAGTGATTCCTTTTAAACTGGCTATGGGACCTCTTTAGTTGCAACATTCCACGTTCTCTCAGCACTGTCCCGCATGGAGAATCCACATCGGAATTCTCCAGGAAGTGGTGCGATCGCACTATCAACCGTATGTTGCTCAGTGTGTTTTATTGTACTTCTTTTAGAAAAGGTTTTCCGTAAAAAATGTGCAATGCGGGAAATTTTCCAGAATGTGATCTCTTCACAATATCAGCTATATTTTGCATTTTTTTAAAATAACTGGTCTTCCTTTAAATAAGAAGTGAAATATGTCCATGTGTAATTTGTACCTCTAATTTGTTTTCCATTACACTACCAAAAGAAAATATTATACATTTCTCTGATTTGAACATTGTGACAAGCTATGAGTGACGTTGGGGCGAGTGCAGCCGGAAAATCCCACCCAAAGTCTTCACAACAGTCTCCCACACACTCTCTCTCCCACACTGTCGCACTCTCTCACAAATTCACTAACGCTTTCAGTCTCCCACACACCCTCTCCCAAACTCTCTCCAACTCTCACTCTCTCACAATTTCACAATCTCGTTTACATACTTGCTTTGACTCTTTCACTGTCTTCCTCACTAATTTGTATGTTCTCCCTTTCTATTCTCTGCCCCCCTTTCTCACACTCTCTGCCTTTCTCATACTCACATTTCCTCTCTCACACTCGCGCACTCACGTACTCACTCTTCCTCTCTCACAATCATGCACTCATATATTCACACTTCCTCTCTCACACTCACGCACTCACAGAAACATACACATATTGAATTACAGTAACAGCCCCATTTCATCTCTCAAGGTCTCTCACTCACACCCCCCTCAGGCACTCTATCTCACTCACTCATTTTCTCTCACTCTTAACATTCAGGCACTCACTCTCTCATACTTGCTCTATCATACTCTCTCTCACAAACACATTCATTCACAATTTCTATCACACTCTCTCTTCAAATTTCGCTTGCAGTCTCTTAAAATCACTCAACATCTCAAATTATTTTTAACAATCCATCACACATTGTTTCCTTCACTATCAATCACTCACTCTCAAAATCTCACACACTCTATCCACCAAACTCTCACACGGTCTCGCACACTCTCACTCTCACGCATTCTATGTCACATTCTCTCTCACAATCTCTCTTACGCTCTCTCAAACTCTCAAAATGCCCCCCCACGCTCTCTTGGGCTCTCCCTCTCTGAGTCTCTCTCTCTCCGTCTCTCACAGTCACTTACTTGCACTCACATACCAATACACATATTGAAATGCACAAACACCCCCATACAAACTCACACACTCTCTCACATTCTGGCGAAGTCCCTCTCTCCAATTCACTCACTGTCATTCTCTCTCTCTCTTTCTCGCACCCTCTGTCTTTCTCACTCATACACAAACCACTCTCAATCTCACACACGCAGTCACAGTTTCTCTCACAAAATCTCACCGTCTTTCACTCCCTCACATACAATCCCTCACGCTCTCACGTTCTCACCCGCTCATACCCCTGCACACTATGACACTCTCTCAGCCCATTTCTCACTCTCTCTCTCAACCTCTCTCACTCCTCTCTCATACACTGTCTCAGGGTCCCACATTCTCGCCCAGTCATACTCTGGCATACTCTCACAATCTCTCTCACACTCTCAAACTCCCTCTCACGTTCTCCCTGACAATCTTTCTTCCAATCTCTCTCACATTCTCTCACTCTCACATGAACAAGCATATGCACACATATAGACACACTTGTTCTCCCTCTCTCCCTATCTCAAAGACACACAGATTCACGCACACATTGATTCACTCTTACAAATGATCACACAGGCAATCCCATTTTAGTATCTGAAAAACATGCATACACACAGACACACACATTCACAGACATAATCTCTCTCACACACATACACATACTTCAACATACACTCTCTCACACAGACATTATCTCATTCTCTCTCAGACACATTTAAACACACAAAGGCACACACTCTCGCTCACACACGTGTGCAAATTAAGTTACAATAATTGTGGAAATTAAGTTATGACAAACAAGGATGCCAAGTGATGAAAAATGCTTATTCGAAAGCAAGGCCTTCAGTGAGGCCAGGACTCACGCACTCAGGATAAGAGTCGAATGTAACCAGTTCCCTAGAAACTGCATTCCAGGGCTTGGCCAAAGGATGAAAACAAAGACAAGTTACCATGGCAAATACCAAAAAACAAGATATGTTGACATATTATGCTAATGAAGGAGATGGTTTCCAATTGGACAAGGAAGGGCAAAAGGCTATGCTATGGCTGGTGGAATATGTATGCAAGAGAAGGATTATAAATTCTATCGGTTGAAAGTACACCAATTTGGCTGTAAGTTTATTGGTGATCCAACTGGAATGTTCTCTCTCATTAGCTATAAAGTATTACAACTGACATTGTTTGCGGAACTCTGTGAGAACACTGTCGTGAAATTTACTGTGTCTGTACTCATTGTTAGCAGGTAATAAAAGCTAAAAAGATTTGAGCACTCACTGCGCATTGTCTGGTTAATCCTCAGCACACACAATGTCATGGAGTCCATCATAAATACACACAGAGAAACATATACACAAAATCTCAGCCGTCTGCAGAGACACCCATACTCTTAGAAACACACATCCACACCCACACACGCAGACACACGCTCATAGACACACGCCCAAACACACATACTGATAAACACACACACACTTAAACATTATCACATTCTCAATCTCGTCATCTCTCACACACTCCACCCTGCTTCGAACATAGTCTTTCGACTTGTAGTCTCCCACATTTTGTCACTCTCTCACACTCATATACTGATACACACTGATTCACACAAACATATAAACCATTCCTCTTGCAATCGTGTCCTCTCACAAACACACTCTCATGTTTTGCATTCTCAAACTCTCGGACACTCACACTTTATAACACACACACTCTCTCACAGAGTATCGCACACAATCCCTCTTTAACACTACCTCTCTCCCTCACACTCCATCTCTCACACACTCACGCTCTCTGACACGGCCATTTTCTTCCCCTTGCCCCATCTTCTCTCAGGCCATCTCAAATCACAGTTCATACTCTACCCAAACCCTTCCCCATCTCTCTCTCCCGCCATACATCTCTATATAACTATCTCCCTGTCACCGCATGTGTCTCCATTTCTCCCTCCATGTCTCCCTCAAACGCTAACCCCAAATGTCTCACTTACCATCTGATCCTTTTTGTCTTCCTCTCGATCAATCCATTCGCCATCCTCCACCTCATTCTCTGTCATGCACTCTGTCTTCAAAACCCTCGGCCCCCTGTCTCATTATCTCGATCTCACCCATCAGTCTCCCAACCTCTCACCCCACGAACCAGAGTGGACAGAGTTGACTTCTTTCTAAGGATATCCTAGTATTTTAAACTCTATACATTTCACCCCATCTGACTCCACTCTCCCTTCACCCACGCTCTCACCCACTGTCTCTCCTTCCTCTCTCTCACTCAGACAGTCAATTTCCACCTCTCGCTCTTACCCATTTTTATCCCGCCCTCTCTCTAACTTCTCTCTTCATCTCCCATCCTATCTAGTCTCAGTCTATCTCACAACTCATCTCTCTCTCTCTCTCTCCCTCTCTCTCTCTCTTTCTCTCTCTCTCACACACTTTCTCAGGTTTCTGTCTCACTCGTTCTCTCCACATCTCAACACATTCTCTATCACACATTGAATTTGTGAATCAGATGATGGAAAAGTTCCAGTTGGAGCCGACCTGTTTCCTTTCACATCTAGCTATGCTTTTGGCTGGTCTACGTGTTTGTATCTGCTACAGGCTCTGAATTTTCTGAGGTGTTCCATTCTAAAATGTTTTCACAGTTTGAAGAGCTGCATTAGATTGAGGAATGGAATCACTTTCTTTGTATATGAAATAGCTCCAGGTAATTGATTCAATGAATGTTGCAACTTATGCTCACCCATAACCCATTTATATCCCATAACTGAATGTCCACAGTTGAAGAGTCAATTATATCCCAGTAACCACCCGGAGAAACTACCCAGAGAACGTAATCACTGAATGGTCACAGTCCAGTGACAGATATCACTGAAACAACCTGAGATCTAGAGATGGGACGTTTGAGTGGAAAGCATCTGTCCTGTAATTATTTACTGATAAATGTGATCAACACAGTCCAGTGTTTGGACTCTAAAAATAACTATGTGTTATCACTGAACTCAAGATCGTAATCTCTTTGCTCATATATATATATATTTTAAATCTTAAAACTATGTTGCCAGCACAATATCCCTGAGGTGATTGTAAAGGGTATAAATGAAAGTCTTTGGGAATTTATCAGCTCAGAGTTTAAAACAGCGACACTGACGGCAGCACGAAGGGACACATCACCTCACATTGAAAATGCTGAATACAATTCGAATGGCTCAGAGGATATTCTACATAATCCTAGCTCTTATCCGTCTCCTTGGTAAGTGACTATACCCACTGAAGTTGTGTAAATCTGTGCTTTCTGAATTTATACTCTGACTGAAAATGTTCCATGCTGACCTCATGTTCACTGTTAGACAGACACCAGATGAACGGTGCAATTCATTTAAATCAAACGTCTTGAAACATCTCAATGGTTTTAATCCTGTGCATCAACTGATTATAAACCTCTGTAAGAAATTCACGGTTCTCTCTCATCAATGAATGTGTGGTCTTTCGAGGACTATTGTGTGCTGTTGGATCGGATCTCAATGAAGATGGGCGGCATGGTGGCACAGTGGTCAGCAATGATGCTTCACAGCGCCAGGGACCTATGTTCGAGTCTTGGCTTGAGTCACTGTCTGTGTGGAGTTTTCACATTCTGCCCGTGTCTGCGTGGGGTTCCTCCCTCCGTCCAAAGATGTGCAGATGCGGTGAATTAGACATGATAAATTCTCCCTCAGTGTACCCGAACAAGCGCCAGAGTGCGGCGGCTAGGGGTTTTCCACCATTTCTTCATTGCAGTATGAATGTAAACCTACTTGACGAAGATATAAACTTTAACTTTGCTTTGCCCTCTGAAGGAAGGTACAATGCTGCTAAATATACAATTGCAGTGAAGTTGATCATTAATGAGATTGGATTTTCTGACAGCACTGAATAGGTATTCCTTGAAGTATCTGCCAGTGTAGAATTGTATTGAATGCGTGTCTCTCACCAGAGTGGAATATCTGATCTAAGGATCCATCCATTTCTGGCACTGTCTGCCCTTGGAGAATCGAACTGTGTGTGGGACAAGAACTGGAATGAAATTATGATGTGGAGATGCCGGCGTTGGACTCGGGTGGGAACAGTAGGAAGTCTCACAACACCAGGTTAAAGTCCAACAGGTTTATTTGGTTTCACGAGCTTTCGGAGAGCTGCTCCTTCATGAGATGGGTGAGCCAGTCACCTGATCAAAGAGCAACCTAACCTGGTGTTGTGAGACATCTTACTGGAATAAAATAAGGTGGTTCTATGTTGATTTCATATAGGTGAGTGAGTTTTCCATTCCATGGAGCTGTCTCTGTGTTTTAACTTTGGAATAGATTGAAAACAGGAAGAGTTTAGTATTGTTTTGAAGATGTTTGCGAATGAGTGTATGAAGCGAAATGTCTCGATGTCTCTGATTTCCAACTCACTGTTCCAACAGAAACAGATCTTAACTGGTCTCTGACATTCAGACAGCCCAGCACAACACGTGCAGTAGTCGAATTATATTTTGTGACACTTTTCTCATCTCTATTAATCTCGAAATGAACTCGGATGTGTCTTTTTAACCTGTGTCGTTGCTTTACAGGATTTGTGAGTCTGTTCACGTGGACCCTCGAGTCAATTCAGATGCTTGTTTTCCAAGCACCGACTCATTTATAAAAGAGTCAACTTCTCTCTGAGGTTACGTTGGTATTTTAAGCTCCATGTATTGCACCACACCTGCCGGCCCCATCTCCTCCCCATGCCCTCCTCCACTGTCTCTCTTTTCTCTCTCTCCCTCAGATAATCAATCTCCCCTCTGGCTCTTACCCAGTTTTTTTTTTCTTCCGTCCTTTCTCTCTCTCGTTCTCTGCTCTCATTATATTAATTTCCCAATTGACCTGCCCACTTTATCAGTGTTAATGTATTACTGTAATTAGTTGGGTTCTTCCTCTGTAGTTGTGGTCATTCTCAGTTTTGTTTCTCAATTTTGAAATTATCATTTTGTTTCCCGATTCCATATTGTTGATGTAAGTGGTGAAGGGCAGTGATCCCAGCGCTGATCCAGGTGGAACACCATTTCCCACCTTCCACCAATCAGAGTAAATCCCTTTAACTCCTCCTCCATCTACACCTATAACTGTGTGGACAAGTTCCCCTCCAACTCGATTCCCAAGTTGCTGATGACACCACCGTCGTGGGTCAGGTCTCAGACAATGATGAGACGGAGTACAGGAAAGAGATAGAGAATCTGGTGAACTGGTGCAATGGCATTATTCTCTCCCTCAATGTCAGTAAAACGAGAGAGATAGTCATCGACCTCAGGAAGCATAGAGGACAACATGCCTCTCTCTACATCAACAGGGGTGAAGTGGAAATGGTTGAGAAATTCAAGCTTTTAGGTGCCCAGATCACTAACAGCCTGCCCTGGTCCCTCCACGCTAATGCTATAATTAACAAAGCCCAACAACGTCTTTACTTTCTCAGGAGGCGAAGGAAGTCTGCTACAACTCTCATCAACCTTTACAGATGCACCATAAAAAGCATTCTTTCTGGTTGTATCACAGCTTGGTCTGGATCCCTCCTTTGTCCAAGACTGCAAAAAAATTACAAAGCTTCGTGAAGGAAGCCTGGTCCATCATGCAAGCCAAACTCCCATCCACTGACTCTGTCTATACTTTCCACTGCCTCAGAAAAGCAGCTGGCATAATTAAGGACCACACGCACCCCGGACATACTCTCTTCCAACTCCTTCCATCAGGAATAAGATACAAATGTCTGAGGACACGTACCAACCGACCCGAGAACAGCTTCTTCACTGCTGCCATCAGATTTTTAAAACACCTACTTCATACTTTTCTCTACACCCTAGCTATGAGTGTAACACCACATTCTGCACTCTCTCCTTTCCACCTCCATGTACAGTATGCTTTGTTTGTATCGCACGCAAGAAACAACATCACTGTTTCCCAGTACATATGACAATAATAAATCAATTGAAATCCCTTTGTTCTATCTCTGTAGACAGCTTGTTGTCCATTCTGCTGCTGGGCCTCTGACGCCTCTACTTTCTCAAGAGGCTAAGGAAGCCCGTGACACACGCTCTTCCACCTTCTTCCATCGCAGAAAAGATAGAAAAGTCTGAGGACACGTACCAACCGACCCGAGAACAGCTTCTTCACTGCTGCCATCAGATTTTTAAAACACCTACTTCATACTTTTCTCTGCAACCCAGCTATGACTGTAAAACACCATTTTGCACTCTGTCCTTTCCATCTCTGTGTCCGGTATGCTTTGTCTGTATAGCGCGCCAGAAAGAATGCGTTTCACTGTATACTAATATATGTGACAATAACAAATCAAATCAAATCCCTTTGTCCTCTCTTTGTACGCAGCTTGCTGTCCGTTCTGCTGCTGGTCCTCTGATTCCACTTGCTGTGAAAGAACAGAGATGATATGAGATGAATCTGCTATGTCATGTCTTGCTAACGTAATTGAGACAACGAAAGTGTTTGGCATCCATCATACTGATCCACCGCACAGTTTCTGACAGCTTTTGAAATAATTCATAAAATCTGTCAACAATATTTATTTTGGAATACGTGCTGACTATTATTTATTTCAGTGTGTGGTGAAAGATGTTTTATCCTCTGTTATAATTTTGATTCCTTTTGATTTGATTTATTTTCGTCACGTGTTGGGATAGAGTGAAAAGCATTGTTTCTTGCGTGCTGGAGAGGCCAAACATACCGTTCATAGAGTACACGGGGGAGAAGGAAAGTAGAAGGTGCAGAATGTAGTATTACAGTCATAACAGACTCCCACATCTCCCGGAGTGCTGAGTGACACCAATACCGTCTCACAATCAGAGGTAGCTTAGGGTCATAATATTCCCTCACTAGATCTGCCAATTCCTGGAAGGTATTGGTATCGGGCGCATCTGGGAAAGATAAGCTGCGAATAACGGAAACTGCCCACAGTCCATAAGTGGTCAGAAGAATGATTCATTACTTTTCATCTACCACAATGTAATTAGCCCCAAAAGAGTTACACGTGGGTTGCGCATATTGGGCCCAGTCCTCCTTCCACAGCCAGGTCAAAAGAGGTCAGTTTCCCAAACAAAAGCATGATGACTGAAAATGGCTTCCCAAGTAAAGCTGGCTGTTAGCGAGCAAGTTCCTTAGAGTTGTCCTTTTTCCTCATTGCCACTGAAATAACTCCTCAGAGGCTAGTGTCCCTTCACGTGATTCCCTTTATTTACAAATGATCTCCACACCTAAGTGTGCTCCGGGCACAAAGTCAAAATCCGAGAGTCAGTAGCCCTGACACTCCTCAATATGTGCACAGGTGAGACTCCCTGATGGGGCCAGGCAATCAGGGAGCTCATACTCCAAGAGGACCACCTCTTGTGTCTCGTTGAGGTCATTACAGTTTCCAAAGCGGGAGGGGTTTTATTCCTGGGAAAAGTGTGATATGGGAATGTTCGGAAAAAGACAATGTTGTATTCTTCGGAGTGGGTGCCTTACGAATGAGTGAACCTGGAGAGGGTCTATTCCTGGGAAGAATGCCCTGGGATACTTCCTAAAACGGGCAGGTGCATGTTCTCGTGAAAAATGCAGCTATCTGAGGTTCCAAATATCGAGAAGGTATGTTCCACGGAAATCTCTGTTCTGTGGTCTCAAACTCCATGAGATATCAAGTCCGGGGAAGGGTAAAAAGCGGTTTAGGGACCGATTATTGGGTGGGAGGAGGGATGACAGTTCCTATTGACATCTCTGCTATACTTGTGTCTGCCTTGTGAAACCGCGTCATACTGAGTTAATCCTGCCAAACAGACTGAGCATCACTGTGGCACAGTGGTTAGCACTGCTGCCTCACAGCGCCAGGAACCCGGCTTCAATTCCAGCCTCGGGTGACCATCTGTGTGGAGTTTGCACATTCTCCCCGCGTCTGTTTGGCTTTCCTCCAGGGCTCCGGTTTCCTCCCACCCTCCAATTTTATGCAGATTCAGTGGAATGGCCATCTGCATTTCCCCTTAGTGTACAAAAATGTGCGCGGTCCGTGGATTGGCCATACTAAATTGACAATATTGAAGCATCAGAGGGATTAGCAGGCTGAATATGTGGGGTAACGGAGATGGGCCTTGGTTGGGATTGTTGTCGGTATAGGCTCGATGGACCAAATGGCCTCCTCCTGCACTGGAGAGATTCTATGATTCGAACTATTAACAGGATCTTGCTGCTGCCATCAAACTGAGAGGACTGCAATTCAGGTTCCTGTGCCAACCCCCCTTCACCCCCCAACCCCACTCCGCTCCTCCACTCACGCTCCCCACCATAAACTGTGCATTTTTTATGGTATTGTCCATTTTGCAATTTTAATCTACCAGCACTCCTCCACCAACACGTTCAAACCCACGCACCCCATGCCCATTTTCTTGATGCTGAAGTCCAATAATTGCCACCAGTTCAGACACGGAAAATGGTTATTCAGTAATATCCCAGCTCTTCTCCCTGCTCTCTCTCTGACAGTTAATTTACTGGGAATTGTGATCCTGAGTCGGGGAAAGTGTGGCCTTGCTTCCTGCACCACTCGTTATCTGGTGGCCATGGCTTCAGCGGATCTGCTGTACATTATCATTACACTCATATTGATCCGGATGAATTATTAATATTTGCCCCAGAATTTCTTGTCCTTCAGCCCTGTGTGTCGTGTTAAGTCAATCCTGGCGTTTGTAGCCACGGACTGTTCTGTCCGGTTCACCTTATCTTTCTGCTTTGACCGATTGGTGGCCATTCATTGTCAGAAACTGAAGGCTCAGTATTGCACTGGGGAAACTTTAGCTGTGGTTCTGATAACAACCGGCATCCCGTTCTTTGCTAAAAACATCCCCTGGTACTTTGCAATGAAATCTGTGGTGATAATCGACAACATCTCATGGTTCTGCAAGACAAAGCCAAGCTTTTACACTGATGATGGATGGGTTGGAGTTTCGTTGTTTGACCAAATTTTAACCCCATTGCTCCCATTCGGTTTAATCCTGTTGATCAACGCTCTGACAGTCAGTCACAGTTTAGTGGCCAGTCGAGTCCAGAAGGAACTGAGGGCTCAGAGTAAGGGAAGAGAATCGCAGAGACTAAGAGATGGAGATCAGAAGGAAGTCAATCATTTTGCTTTTCAACATATCCGGAATTTTCATTTTGCCCTGGTCAGAGAACGTTGTAAAATTTTTCTATGTGTTCATGTTACCTTACATCTCAAAGCCTAAATGTATATTACAAAATGTTGGATTCATGCTGAGAAATTCACACAGCTGCACAAGCACATTTGTTTGTGCATTGACTCAGTCCAGTTTAAGGAAACAGATCAAGATCACGGTGAAATATCCGGTTACTTCATTTATTCAATTAATAAATAAAACTGACTGCCAGTCAATGAGTGACCGTGTTTGTCCTGTCCGCCAATCAGGAGGTGCACAGCCTGCAGAGCCAATCATGGAGTCTATTCCTTCCACAGGCCAATGCTTCCGCCAATCAAGGAGCTCTTAATGCTTATTACAATCACCATCAGCCATCAGAGTCTCAGCTTTCAGACTGATAGCCCCATCACCCAATGAGGGAGCTCCACCTGCTGACCGAAAGCCGTCTCAGCCAATCAAGAACCCCAAACTTGCAGACAGACAACCGCCAATACCAATTAGCGAGCTTTGGAAGCTGACTGAAAGAATCCTGAGTCAATCAGTTGGTTCAGCCAGCTGTCCGACACATGCCTCAACCAATCGGTGAGCTCCAAATGCCAGGTGAGGGCCGCCTCAGCCAATGGGAGGTGTCATCCATTGATTTACAACTGCTCAATCCAATCATAGAGTTTCATCAAGTGATAGAAGTCTCAACTAATCAGGGCACTCCATCTGTGAATGTCACGGACAATCGAAAAGACCCTTCACAATCCTGTTACTGGTCAAAATCTGCCCCACCCACAACGTGACTGACAACGCCTTCAGCCAATCATCAAATTCATTGCAGCTCATTAACCAATCGAAATTCAGTCTCACCCTGGCGGGAGATTGGGCCAAAGTTCTTAAAGAGGAAATATACTGAGAATTATGGTCTATCAACATTATTTTGCGGTTGCCAATTAAATTGACAACCAGACGGCAGAAATTCAGAGGGTGCGATGAAGGAGGCACAGGGAAGAGGAAAGAGGTCGTAAAAAAGTGCAAAGAAGTTTCACCAAGATGTTGTCTGGTCTCGTCTCGACTATGAGGAGAGGTTGTATAAACTAGGGCTCTCACTGGAAGGGCGGGGCTGATGGGAGACATCATAGAGGTCTACGAAATGATGAGAGCCATCGACAGGATGGATAGTCAGATGCATTTTCCCAGGGTGCAAGTGTCAATTACAAGGGGGCGCAGGTTAAAAGTGAGAGGGGGAAAGTTTAAGGGAGATTTATTTCCGGGCAAGTTTTTCACGCAGAGAGGGATGGGTGCCTGGAACATGCTGCCAGAGGAGGTGGTAGAAGCAGGCACATTATGAACATTGAATGGACATCTGGATGGGTACATGAATAGGGGGGGAATAGAGCCATATGGACCGAGTAAGGGCAGGAATTAATGAACGTCACAGTTAGTTGAACAACATTCCATTAGAATCTAATTTTATTCGGAATGTTACACTCTCTCTCACAATTTCGTTTACATACTTGCTTAGACTATTTCACTGTCTTCCTCACTCACTTGTATGCTCTCCCTTTCTATTATTTGCCCTCCTCTCTCACTCTCTCTCCCGTTCTCATACTCACTCCTCTTCGCTCACACTCACGCACTCACATACTCACACTTCCTCTCTCACACTCACATACTTACTCCTCGTCTCTCACACTCACGCACTCACGGACTCACACTTCCTCTGTCGCACTCACGTACTCACACTTCCTCCCTCACACTCGCGTGTTCACATACTCACATACATATTGAATTACATGAACACACCCATATCATTTCTCTCACTCACGCTCCCTCACGCATTCTATCTCAGTCACACTCACTCAATCTCTCTCACTCACACACTCAAACACTCATACTTGCTCTCTCATGCTCTCTCTCTCACACACACACACATTCACAATCTCTGTCACCCTCTCTCTTACACTTTAGCTTACACTCTCTTAAAATCACGCAACAGCTCACATTCTTTTTCACACAACATCACAAACTTTCTCCCTCATTGTCATCGCTCACTTTCAAACTCTCACATTCTCTCGCACACTCTCACTTTCACGCATTCTATGTCACATTCTGTCTCACAATCTCGCTATGACTATCTCAATACTCTCACAATGTCCCCCACGCTCTCTTTTGCTCTCCCTCTCTTGTTCTTTCTCTCCGTCTCTCACACTCATTCACTGGCACTTACATACCACACACATACTGACATACACAAACACCCCCATACAAACTCACAAACTCTCTCACAGTCTGGCGAAGTCGCTCACCCCCATTCACTCACGTCACAGTCTCTCTCTCTCATACATAGAGTCATAGAGTCATAGTGCTTTATAGCATGAAAACTGGCCCTTCGGCCCAACCTGTCCATGCCACCCTTTTTTTAAACCCCTAAGCGAGTCCCAATTGCCCGCACCCATATCCCTCTAAACCCATCTCACCCATGTAACTGTCGAAATGCTTTTTAAAAGACAAAATTGCACCTCCCTCTACCACTACATCTGGCAGCTTGTCCCAGACACTCATCACCCTCTGCGTGAAAAAATTGCCTCTCTGGACACTTTTGTATCTCTCCCCTCTCACCTTAAATCTATTCCCTCTAGTTTGAGACTCCCCTACATTTGGGAAAATATATTGACTACCTCGCTGATCAATGCCCCTCATTATTTTATAGCCCTCGATGAGTTCACCCCTCAGCCTTCGAAGCTCCAGAAAAAAAAGTCCCAGTCTATTCAGCCTCTCCTTATCATTCAAACGATCAAGTCCTAGTAGCATCGTAGTAAATCTTTTAGAAACATAGAAACATAGAAAAACTACAGCACAAAAACAGGCCCTTCGGCCCCACAAGTTGTGCCGAACATATCCCTACCTTTTAGGCCTACCTATAACCCTCCACCCTATTAAGTCCCATGTACTCATCCAGGAGTCTCTTAAAAGACCCTATTGAGTTTGCCTCCACCACCACTGACGGCAGCCGATTCCACTCGCCCACCACCCTCTGTGAAAAACTCCCTCCTAACATTTTCCCTGTACCTACCCCCCAGCACCTTAAACCTGTGTCCTCGCGTAACAGCCATTTCCACCCTGGGAAAAAGCCTCTGAGGGTCCACCCGATCGATGCCTCTCAATATCTTATATACCTCTATTAGGTCTCCTCTCGTCCAACGTCTCCCCAAGGAGAAAAGACAGAGCTCCCTCAGCCTATCCTCATAAGGCATGCCACTCGATCTAGGCAACAGCCTTGTAAATCTCCTCTGCACCCTTTCAATCTTTTCCACATCCTTCCTGGAATGAGGCGACCAGAACTGAGCACAGTACGTCAAGTGGGGTCTGACGAGGGTCTTACATAGGTGCATCATTATCCCCGGACTCCTAAACTCAATCCCTCGATTGATAAAGGCCAGCACACCATACGCCTTCTTAACCACCTCCTCCACCTGCGGGGCCTATTTTAGAGTCCTATGGACCTGGACCCCAAGGTCCTTCTGATCCTCTACAGTACTAAGAGTCTTTCCCTCAATATTGTACTCCTTCATCCCATTTGACCTGCCAAAATGGACCACTACGCATTTATCTGGGTTGAAGTCCATCTGCCACTTCTCCGCCCAGTCTTGCATCCTATCTATGTCCCTCTGTAACTTCTGACATCCCTCCAGACTATCCACAACGCCACCAACCTTCGTGACGTCGGCAAACTTACCAACCCATCCCGCCACTTCCTCATCCAGGTCATTTATTTTCTTTGCTCTTTCTAGTTTAATAATATCCTTTCTATAATAGGCTGACCAGAACTGTACACAGTATTTCAAGTGTGGCCTTACCAATGTCTTGTAAAACTTCAACAAGACGTCCCAACTCCTGTATTCAATGAAACCAAGCATGCTGAATGTCTTCTTCACGACTCTGTCCACCTATGACTCCACTTTCAAGGAGCTCTGAACCTGTACCCCTAACTCTCTTTGTTCTGTAACGCTCCCCAACGCCCAACCACTGACTGAGTAAGTCTTGCCCTGGTTCAATCTACCAAAATGCATCAGCTCGCATTTATCTAAATTAACTTCCATCTGCCATTCATCAGCCCACCGGCCCAATTGATACCCGCACACTCTCAATCTCACACCGCCAGTCACAACCTCTCTCACAAAATCTCAACCTCTCTCACTCTCACATAAAATGCCTCACGCTCTTATGTTCTCACCCTCTCATACCCCTGCACACTCGGACATAGTCTCTCACACTTTCTCACCCTCTCTCTCACCCTCTCTCATACTCTCCCTCTCTCATACACTGTCTCAGGCTCCCACATTCTCACCCAGTCATACTCTTGCATACACTCATAATCTCTCTCACACTCTCAAAGTCCCTCTCACGTTCTCTCACACAATCTCTCTTCCAATCTCTCTCATATTTTCTCACTCTCACATGAACAAGCACATGCGCATGCATAGACACAAACAGCCACCACATAGACACATTTGCTCTCTCTCTCTTTCCCTGCCTCTCTCTCTCTCTTTATTTCTCTCTCAAAGGCACACAGATGAACTCACACGTGCAATCTCTTTCACAAATGATTACACAGGCACTCCCACTTTACATACACACATACACACACATTGACAGACATAATATCTCTCACACACATACACACACATACTTCAAGACACACTCTCTCACACAGACATTATCTCATTCACTCTCAGACATTTAAACGTACAAAGAAACACACACTCCCTCTCACTCACATGCACACGTGTGTGTACACACACCTCTCGCTCCGACACATTTTTCCTCCCGCCCTCTCCCTAACTCTGTCTCTCCCTCTCCCACCCTGTCTACTCTGAGCCCATCTCACAACTCATCTCTCTCTCTGTCTCTGTCCTCGTCTATCTCAGGTCTCTCTCTCTCTCATTCTCTCAACATCTCAGAACATTCTCTCTCACGCTTTTAAATTGTTGTCAGATGAAGGAACAGTTCCAGTTGGAGCCTGCCCATTTCCTTTCACAGCTAGCGATGCTTTTGGCTGCTCTTCGTGTTTGTATCTGCTGCAGACTCTCAATTTTCTGAGGTGTTCCATTGTTTCAAAATGTTTTCTCAGTTTGAGGAGCTACTTTCGATTCAGGCATAAAGTCATTTTCTTTGGACATTAAATAGTTCCAGTTAATTGATTCACTGAAATTTCCAATTTATGCTCACACATAACCCGCTTTAATTCCATAGCTGGATGTCCACAGTTAAAGAGTCAGCTACATCTCATGGTGCAGTAGAACCACCCAGAGAGAAACACACTAACAATTGAACTTAATTACTGAATGGTCATAGTCTAGTGACAGATATCACTTAAACAACCTGAGATCTAGAGATGGGACTGATGGTGTTTGAGTGAACAGCAACTGTCATGTATTTATTTAGTGATATCTGTCATCAACACAGTCCAGTGTTTGGAAAGATGTAACTCACTCTCAAGATAAATATTTTCTATCACTGAACTCAATATCGTAATCTGTTTGCTCATATTTTTTTAATTAAAACGATGTTGCAACCCCAATGTCCCTGAGGTGAATCTAGAAAGTATAAATGAATGGCTTTGGGAATTTATTACCTCAGAATTTAAGACAGAGAGACTGACAGCAGCACGAAGGAACTCATCACCTCACACTCAAAATGCTGTATACATTTCAAATGGCTCAGAAGATATTCTACACGATCCTTGCTGTTGTCGGTCCCCCTGGTAAGTGACTATACCCACTGATGTTGTGTAAACCTGCGCTCTCTGACTTTAAACTCTGACTGACAATGTTCCATGCTGATCTCTTGCTCACTGTTACACAGATACCAGATGAACGGTGCAATTCATTTAAATCAAACATCTTGAAATATCTGTAAGGTTTTAATCCTGTTAATCAACTGATTATATGCCCATGTAAGAATCTCTGATCAATAAATGTGTGGTCTTTAATGGATATCAGGATTGTATTGAATGCTTGTCTCTATCCAGAGTGGAATATCTAATCTAAGTATCCATCTATTTCTGGCACTATCTGCTCGCGTAGAATTGATTTCTGTATGGGACAAGAACTGGAATAAAATAATGATGTGGAGATGCCGGCGTTGAACTGTGGTGGGAGTAGTAAGAAGTCTCACAGCACCAGGTTAAAGTCCAACCGATTTATTTGGAATCACGAGGTTTCGGAGTGCTGCTCCTTCATCAGGTAGGTGAGCCACACACCTGATGAAGGAGCAACCTAACCTGATGTTGTGAAACTTCTTACTGAACTGAAATAAGATGGTTCTATGTTGATTTTATATCGGTGAGTGAGTTCTCCATTCCATGGAGCTGTCTCTGTGTTTTACCTTTGGAATCGATTGAAAACAGGAAGAGTTTAATATTGTTTTGATGATGTTTGGTATTGAGTGTATGAAGTGAAATGTCTCGATATCTCTGATTTCCACTTCACTGTTCCAACAGAAGCAGACCTTAACTCGTCTCTGACATTCAGACCGGTCAGCACCACACATGCAGTATTCAAATTATATTTCATGACACTTTTCTCATCTCCATTAATCTCGAAATGTGATGGAATGTGTTTTTTTAACCTGTGTAATGCTTTACAGGATTTGTGAATCTGTTCACGTGAACCCTTGAGTCCATTCGGACACGAGTTTTCCAAGCACCAACTCATTGATAAAGAGTCAACTTCTCTCTAAGATTCTGCTGGTATTTCAAACTCCATGTATCTCACCCCATCTGCCGCCCCCATCTTCTCCCTCATGCCCTCCTGCACTGTCTCTCTTCTCTCTCTCTCCCTCAGGTAACCCATCTCCACCTCGGGCTCCAACTCAGTTTGTTTTTCTTCCATCCTCTCACTCTCTTTCTCTGCTGTCATTATATTAATTTCCCAATTGATCTGTCCACTTTGCAAGGTTATGATTTACTCATTATCATTAAGGTATTACTGCATTCAGTTGGATTCTTCCTCTGTATTCTCAGTCGTTCTCAGTTTTGTCTGATAATTTTGAAATTATCATTTTGATTCTTGATTCCATATTGTTGATGTAAGTGGTGAAGGGCAGTGATCCCAGCGCTGATCCCGGTGGAACACCACTTCCCACCTTCCATCAATCAGAGTAAATCCCTTTAACTCCTACTCCACATACACCTATGACTGTGTGGCCAAGTTCCCCGCCAACTCGATTCTCGAGTTTGCTGATGACACCAACGTCGTGGGTCAGTTCTCAAACAATGATGAGATGGAGTACAGGAAAGAGATAGAGAATCTGGTGAACTGGTGCGATCACAATAATCTCTCCCTCAATGTCAGTAAAACGAAGGAGATTGTCATCGACTTCAGGAAGTGTAGTGGAGAACATACCTCTGTCTACATCAACGGGGCCGAAGTGGAAATAGTCGAGAGCTTCAAGCTTCTAGGTGTCCAGATCACTAACAACCTGCCCTGGTCCCTCCACGCTAACACTATAATTAAGAAAGCCCACTGACGCCTCTACTTTCTCAAGAGGCTAAGGAAGCCCGTGACGACTCTCATCAACTTTTACTGATGCATCATAGAAAGCAATATTTCTGGTTGTATCACCGCTTGGCATGGATCCGACTCTGTCCAAGACCGCAAAAAATTACAAAAGGTCATGAACGAAGCCTAGTCCATCATGCAACCCAGCCTCCCATCCATTGACTCTGTCTACACTTCCCGCTGCCTTGGAAAAGCACAGGAAGTAGTCTCACAACACCAGGTTAAAGTCCAACAGGTTTATTTGGCAGCACGGAGCACTGCCCCTTTATCAGATGACGAAGCCAGCCAAAGCAAGCCCCAAAGCAAAGGCAAGCAGTCCCGTCAGAATCCGGCTCCGCAATGCATTGTAACTGTTTCAGGTTTGCAGGGACCTGTAGCCTCGGAGAAGCAGCTGGCATTATCAAGGACCCGACGCGCCCCGGACATACACTCTTCCACCTTCTTCCATCGCAGAAAAGATAGAAAAGTCTGAGGACAGGTACCAACTGGCTCGAGAACAGCTTCTTCCCTGCTGCCATCAGATTTTTAATTGACCTACCTCATACTTTTCTCTGCAACCCAGCTATGACTGTAAAACAACATTTTGCACTCTGTCCTTTCCATCTCTGTGTCCGGTATGCTTTGTCTGTATAGCGCGCCAGAAAGAATACGTTTCACTGTATACTAATATATGTGACAATAACAAATCAAATCAAATCCCTTTGTCCTCTCTTTGTACACAGCTTGCTGTCCGTTCTGCTGCTGGTCCTCTGATTCCACTTGCTGTGAAAGAACAGAGATGATATGAGATGAATCTGCTATGTCATGTCTTGCTAACGTAATTCAGACAATGAAAGTGTTTGGCATCCATCATACTGATCCACCGCACAGTTTCTGACAGCTTTTGAAATAATTCATAAAATCTGTCAAGAATGTTGATTTTGGAATATGTGCTGACTGCTATTTGTCACTGTGTGGTGCCATTTTTTTTCATCCATTATAATTTTGATTCCTTTTGATTTGATTTCTTATTGTCGCATGTTGGGATACAGTGAAAAGCATTGTTTCTTGCGCGCTACACAGACCAAACATACCGTTCATAGCGAGGGAAACGAGAGAGTGCAGAATGTAGTGTTGTTGTCATAGCTGGGGTGTAGAGAAAGATCAGCTTAATGTAAGGTAGGTTCATTGAAAAATCCCATGGCAGCAGGAAAGAAGCTGTTCTTGAGTCGGTTGGTCCGTGACCACAGACTTCTGCATCTTTTTCCCAACGGAAGAAAGCGGAAGAATTTCCGGGGTGCGTTGGGTCCTTGATTCTGCTCGCTGCATTTCCAAGGTCTCCACCTACTGCAAACAGTTGTCATGCATTGCCGGCCCGAATTCTGACGGGACTGCTGACTGTCTGATCAAAGCTTGGCTTTGCTTTGGGGCTGTCGTGCGGGCAGACCTGGGTTTACTTGTCCCTGAATATTTACTGAGGGAGGCTGTGAAATCACTTGCACTCAGGTGGTGCTCATTGAACTCAGTTGAGCTGCATCAGGAATACCTTGCAACTCCTGTGCCCCCACTTGCAACGATAAGGCCAGCTGCAGCGCTTGTTTGAAGTACAGTTGGGATTCAGCCAACAGGCGTTTTTGGATGGTTACATTATTTATCCCACAGCCCAAAGGTCTTTTAGCATCTCATTAAGAGTGACTCCGAATTATCATGCTTCTTCGAATCGTCTCAACCTGGTGAGGAAACCTGGAACAGACCACCGCCCCCCCCCCCTCCCCTCTCCTGCAATGCGGAGTGAATCCGGTACCTTCTCACAATCAGATGTGGCTCAGGGTCATAATATTCCCTCGCTCGATCTGCCAATTCCTGGAAGGTATTGGTATCGGGCGCATCTGGGAAAGCTAAGCTGAGAATAACAGAACATGCCAATGGTCCACAAGTGGTCGGAAGAATGGTCCATTACTTTTCATCTACCACAATATAATTAGCCCCAAAAATAAACTGTACATGGGTTGCACATATTGGGCCCAGTCCTCCCTCCACAGCCAGGTCAACAGAGGGCAGTTTCCCAAATAGAAGCATGATGACTGAAAATGGCTTACATCCAGTAAAGCTGGCTATTAGTGAGCAAGTTCCTAACAGTTGTTCTTTTTCCTCGTTGTCACTGAAACAACTCCTCAGAGATCAATGTCCCTTCACCTGATTCCCATTAGTTACAAATTTATCTCCACTCCTAAGAGTGTTCCGCGCACAATGTCAACATCGGGAGAGTCAGTAGCCCTGACACACCTCAATATGTGTACAGGTGAGGCTCACTGATGGGGCAGGCAATCATTATCACACTCAGGGAGCTCATAGGCCAAGAGGCCCACCTCGTGGGCCTCGTTGAGGTCATTACAGTTTCCAAACCGGGAGGGGTTTTATTCCTGGGAATTGTCTGATATGAGGGTGTTTGGAAAAAGACAATGTTGTAGTCTTGGGAATGGGTGCCTTACAAATGATTGAACCTGAGAGGGTCTATTCCTGGGAAGAATGCCCTCAGGCAGTTTCTAAAACGGGAGGGTGCATGTTCTCCTGAAAAATGCACCCATCTGAGGTTCCAAACAAGCAGAGTGTCTCATTCCAGGGAACTTCATGACCTGGAGTCCATCTAAAGCTGGAGAGGATCTTCTCTTCAGAACAGTCATTGCATTGGATGCTTGGAAGCTGGAGTTGTTCTGTTCCTGGCAATAGTGTTCCCTGGGAAGTGTCCAACATTGGAGGGAGTCTCTTTCTGGGAAGTGTGTACAAAGGGAGATGGTCGAACATCAAGAAGGTGATTTCCATAGAAGTCTCTGTTTTGCGGTGTCCAACTCCATCAGATATCTAGTCCAGGGAAGAGTCCAATCCAGTTCGGGGACCGATTACTGGGTGGGATGACAGATGACCATTGCTATTGACAATCTCTGCTATAGTTGTGTCCGTCTTGTGAAACCGGGCCATACTGAGTTAACACTGTCAAACAGATTAGATGAGAGACATTAACTCTCCCAACGATATTTCAATTGGCACGGTGGCATAATGGGCGGCCCGGTGGCCCAGTGGTTAGCAATGCTGCCTCACAGCGCCAGCGATGGGAGTTCAATTCCACCCTTGGGTGACGGTCTGTGTGGAATTTGCACATTCTCCCCGCGTCTGTTTGGATTTCCTCCGGGGGCTCCGGTTTCCAGCCATATTCCAAAGATATGCATGTTAGGTGAATTTGCCATGCGAAATTGCCTCTTAGTGTACAAATATGTGCGGGTTAGGTGGATTGGCCATGCTAAATTGACTCTTAGGGCTCGATTTTATCATTGCGTTGCACCCATTCCCGGACGCAAAAACTTGGGCATGAGGACAATAGCACGATCTGCGCCTGCATCCGTGCCAAATACCCCTTTACCAAGGCCCGAAAATGGACACAATCGGGACTGCGCCTGAAACGGGCGTGACAGCAACTTAAATGCATTTGCATGCATTTAAGTTGACTTAATGCACGAGACACCAAAATTAACCTGCATTTCCCTCTTTACCATCGTGTTCGCCCGTCCAGATTTGGCACGCAACAGACATGCTCGGCAAACATTCGGGTGCTCCAGCTTCTGAAGAGGTAAGTTCAGAGATTTCAATGACTCTCTAAAGCAGATTGGTGGTGGGGAGGGGGTTGGGGAGTGACGCGGGTCAGATCGCTCTCTGGTGGGGGTGGACGAGGAGGGAGCTGGGCCTGATGTATCTCTGGTGAGGGCGGAGGGAGGCACTCCATATCGTTCTCTGGTGCGGGGCAGGAGTGAGGTGGGCCAGATGGATCTCTGGTGTGGGGGGGCAGGGCAGGGGGGGTCCGCTGCCACTCTGCCGGCGATCGGTGGGGGGAAGTGAGGCAAGGGTTTGTGATCGATCTTGGTAATGGGGGGGGGGATGTGGATAAGGGGGACAATTCTGTTGTGGGGGTGGGCGAATGTCTGTGGGGGCCATGTTGCAGGGGAATGTTTTTCAAATTTTTCTTTGCTGCGCATGCGCACTTGAAGGCTCCGATCGGAGCAGCAGTGTTTCAGGCGCGATGAACCCCGCCCACAGATTCGTGCAGCGCGATTCAGAATCGTTGCCTTCTTTTCAGGCAGACTGCGTCTGGGGACGCCGTAGAATGGGGCTTACAAGTCAGATCTGAATCACGCCCAGATTCAGCACTTGGTTCAAAATGGTAAAATCGGGCCCTTAGTGTACAAAGGTGTGCGGGTTATGTGGATTGGCCATAATAATTGCCCCTTAGTGTCGGTGGATTAGCAGGGTGAATACTTGGGGTTATGGAGATAGGGCATGGGTGGGATTGCTGTCGGTAGAGGTTCGATGGACCGAATGGGCTCCTGCACTGTAGGGATTCTGTAATTATAATTATCAACATGTTCTTGCTGCTGCTATCAAACTGACAGGACATCAATTCAGTTTCCTGTACCACCAGCCCCCCCCCCCCACACCCACCCACCACCCCCCCCCCCCCCATCCTCCCCTCCCCTGCCCCCCCCCCCCCCCTCCCTCCGCCCATCCGGCTCCCCACCTTAAACTCTGGGATTGGTTTTGGTATTTTCCATTCTGCAACTTTAATGTGTCAGCACTCCTCCACCAACACGTTCAACCCAACCACCCCCTGCCCAGTTTCTTGATGCTGAAATCCAATACCTGCCACCAGTTCAGACACGGACAATGTTTATTCAGTAATATCTCGGCTCTTGTCCCTTCTCTCTCTGACAGTTAATTTACTGGGAATTGTGATCCTCAGTCGGGGAAAGTGCGGCCTCTCTTCCTGCACCACTCTCTACCTGGTGGCCATGGCTTCAGCGGATCTTCTGTATGTTATCATTACACTCATATTGACCAGGATGAATTATTATTATTTGCCCCGGAATTTCTTGTCCTTCACCCCTGTGTGTCGTGTAAAATCAGTCCTGGGGTCTGTGGCCACGGACTGTTCTGTCTGGTTCACCGTCACTTTCTCCTTTGATCGATTTGTGGCCATTCGCTGCCAGAAACTGAAGGCTCAATATTGCACCGGGAAAACTGCCGCTGTGATTGTGGCAACAACTGGCATCCTGCTCTTTGCGAAAAACATCCCCTGGTACTTTACAAAGAAATCTGTGGTGATAATCGACAACATCGCATGGTTCTGCAAGACAAAGCCAAGCTTTTTCACTCATGATGGATGGGTTAGATTTTCCTTGTTTGACCAGATTTTAACCCCCTTGCTGCCATTCGGTTTAATCCTGTTAATCAACACTCTGACAGTCAGTCACATTTTAATGACCAGTCGAGTCCGGAAGGGACTGATTGCTCACAATAAGGGAGAGAATCAAAGAGACCAAGAGATGGAAATCAGAAGGAAGTCAATCATTTTACTCTTCGGCATATCCGGAATTTTTATTCTCCTCTGGTCAGTGAGTGTTGTCAAATTTTTCTATTTGTTCAGGTTACCTTACATCTCTATGCCTCAATACATTTTACAATATGTTGGATTCATGCTGCGCAATTCACACTGTTGCACAAACACATTTATTTACGTATTGACTCAGTCCAGGTTCAGGAAACAGATCAAGAACGCTGTGAAATATCCGGTTACTTCAATTATTGTATTAATAAATAAAACTGACTGCCAGCCAATCAGTGACTGTGTTTGCCCTGTTCGCCAATCAGGAACTGCACAGCCTGCAGAGCCAATCATGGAGTCCATTCCTTCCACAGGCCAACGCTTCTGCCAATCAAGGATCTCGTAACGATCATTATATGCACCATCAACCAATCAGAGTCTCAGCTTTCAGACTGATAGCCCCTCACCCAATGAGGGAGCTCCAACTGCTGACTGAAAGCCGCCTTAACCAATCAAGAACCCCCACTTGCTGACAGACAACCGCCAGTACCAATGAGGGTGCTTTGGCAGCTGACTGAAAGAATCCAGCGTTAATCAGTGGTTCAGCCAGCTGACTGACAGATGCCTCAGCCAATCGGGAGCTCCAAATGCCAGGTGAGAGCCGCCTCAGCCAATGGGATGTGTCGTCCACTGACTTACAGCTGCTCAATCTAATCATAGAGTTTCATCAAGTGACAGAAGTCTCAACCAATCAGGGCACTCCATCTGTGAACGTCACAGATAATGGAGAAGGCCCTCCACAATCCTGTTGCTGGACAACATCTGCTCCACCACAACCTGACTGACAATGCCTTGAGCCTATCAGCGAGTTCCTTGCTGCTCATTGACCAATCGAAATTCGGTCTCACCCTGGTGTGAGATTGGGCCAAAATTCTTAAAGCGGAGGTGCACTGAGAATTATGGCCTATCAAGATTGTTTCATCAACTAAAGTGACAACCAGGCGGCAGAAATTCAGAGAGCATGATAAAGGAGGCACAGGGAAGAGGAAAGATGGAGTAAAAAAGTGCAAAGAAGTTTCGCCAAGATGTTGCCTGGTCTCGAGGGTGTTGACTATGAGGAGAGGTTGAATAAACTGGAATTTGTTTCACTGGAAAGACGGAGGCTGATGGGAGACCTCATAGAGGTCTACAAAATTATGAGAGCCATCGACAAGGTGGATAGTCAGACGCATTTTCCCAGCGTGGAAGTGTCAATGACAAGCGGGCACAGGTTATAGATGAGAGATGGAAAGTTTAAGGGAGAAGTGCAGGGGACATTCTCCATGCAGAGAGTGATGGGTAGGTGGAACTCGCTGCCAGAGGAGGTGGTAGAAGCAGGCACATTATGAAGATTGATTAGGCATCTGGATAGGTACATGAGTAGGGAGGGAATAGAGGGATATGGACTGGGTAAGGGCAGAAGTGTTTTCTTTGTTTAGTTAGGGTATCATGATAGGCGCAGGCTTGGAGGGCCAAAGAGCTTGTTACTGTGCTGGACTTTCCTTTGTTCTTTGTTCTTTGTAAATACGTAAGAATACAGAAATGTTACATTGCAGAATAAGACCATTTGACCCAAAATATTTGTTCCAACCCTCTGAATGAGCAACTCAGCTAGTTCTGTTCTGCCTCCTTTCTCCCCAGAACCCTGCGCTTTCTACATTTCTGAAAATAGTCTAATACCCTTTTGAAATGTTTCAGTTGAACATACCTTCAGCTCACACTCAGGCTGTGCATTCCCGGTCCTCACCACTCACTGTGTGGAAAACAAGTCATAGGTTACATCATCATTGCTTCGCTTACAGATTAATTTAAATTCTAACCCTCCCCTCCCCTCCCCCCAAGTTATCAATCTTTTCACAAATGGGAACAGTTTTTCCCTCTCTCCTCGACACCACACATTATTTTGGATATCTTGACTGTCATATGAGGAGAGAATAAATCGGTTCGGATTATATTCACTGGCGTTTCGAAGAGAGGGAGGGGATGTCATTGAAACTTATCAACTTCTAAAAGGGTTAGACAGAGTAGATTCAGATAGAATGTTCCCAATGGTGTGGGTTCATAGTTTGAAAATAAGGAGTAAACATTTTAGGACTGAGTTTCGGAGACATTTCTTCATCCAGAGGGTGGTGAATGTGTGAAATTCACTCCAACAGAACGTAGTTGAGGCCAATGCGTTATGTGATTTCAAGAGGAAATTAGACAATGCGTTTGGGGCTAAAGGGATCAAGGAATATGGGAGGAAAACTGAATGAGGAGATTGAATTTGATGATCAGCCATGATCACAATGAATGCTGCAGCAGGCTAGAAGGGCCGAATGGCCTACTCGTGTTTTATTTTCTATGTTGCTATGAATCTTCTCTTAAAATCCTCTTCCTGGTGGAAATCCCTCCACACCTCTCCAATATATCGTCAGGACTGAAGTTCCTTAGCACAAAACTTTCTCGTCAATCATGTTTGCACTCTGTAAAATACCTTCAAATGCTTCCCAAAGCACACCACCTGCAACTGGACTCAATACTCTAATTGAGACTTGTACAAGTTCGACATAAACTCTTTGTTCTTACACTCTATCCCCCGATTATTAAGGCCTGCAATTTGTCTTTGTTCGAGAACGGAGCAGAAACTCCAATTTACATTATGCAGTTAGCCTAGACCCCAACGTTTGCATTAGGGTGAGGATAAGGTGTTTCTCTCCAGGTATGATGCAATTGACCCACTGGGAAGCCTTTCTCAAAACAAAATTTATTTAAGAACACAGTTCGAATCAGGCAAAAGTAGCATAATTTTACCAATTAAATTCTTAAACATGACAAGGTATAATACTTAATAACCAACAGTCTCTATAGTTCCAATGTAAGCAATATGCTCCATCGACATAAATCCCGCTTTCAGAACCAGTTCGCACTCAAACCCAATATGCTCACAGGGATGCTAAATTTCCAGCATTTCAACACTTGTGGACAGAGATCGAGACAGACCCTGTCTTCTAATTCTCATACTCACTCCCGAGAAAGACCCATCCTCAAATCTCGGAATTTCAGAGAAAGATACATATTTCCTGGCAGATTCCAGTCTCTAAATCTGGAGAGAGACAGACAGTCGGAGAAAGTGACCCTTCTGTACAGATCACAAACAGCACACTGCTATTGAGTTATCTGTGTAAGCCTAGCTCCACCCAGTCACCTGATTCTCCTGTCACGCAACCTCATCAAGCCCTACTGTTGCAATGCTGAGTTTGTGAAGTTTGAATTTGATGTTGGTAAAGATGCAAAAATGTTAAAACTGCGAGAGGGAAAAAACTTTGTGTGGTCTCTTTAAAAGCTGGTGTTTTGTTTCAGTGCTTGGAGATTTCAAATGCAAAGTGCATCCAGAATCCAAGCTGCAACATTTGTATTAAAAAGTTAAGCAGTAGTCTTGACAAGACAACCTGTTTTTGTTTGAATTTTGCCCAATCACTTTAAAGCAGGCACTCAGCTATCAAGAACCTAAAAGATTTGAATTTGATAATGTTGACAACATCACACTAATACTATTGTAGGGAAATTGATCGGTCATCACAGGCATGAGAGTGTAGGGAGGGGGAAACAGAAGAGAGGAAGAAAAAAACTACACTTCTCAAGTCTCGAGAGGGAGTGAGCAGCTCTCAGCTCTGCCAGCTTCAGATATCTCTTCCGAAAATGCACCATCTAATTATTGAAAGGTACCAAATCAGAAAGAAACTACAGAAAGAGGAATCAACAGAGGACCTCCAAAGGATTCCGAAAGCCATGAACCTGGTTGCATTTTTGAGAGTGACTGACTTTGATTATTATAGTTTTTGAGTTAATGAATGAGCATCATATTTATTTGAACAGCATTCCATCATTCAGTATGTTACTTATTTAGTTAAGGATCCCAGTTAAATAAATGAATTGTTAAGTGTTCATGTTAACGTGAGTGTCAGGAATTTCTGTTAGTTACCAACTAAACATTATTGAAGAACAGTTCACACCTTCCCACACACTTTTCAACAAATCATGGGGTGAGCTTTTCCTCTTTGGGGGAATTTGGCGCTACTTCTCAAAAGGGAGTCAACTTCTGTCTCGTAAAACTACTCTGAAAAATCCAGGGGAAAACTCAATAATCAATTAAAACAAACATAGAAATTAAGATCAATTACGCTGCTGCAGTAACAGAGGCTGCTGCTTACAGTCGAAAGGTCACTGATTAGAACATACTGTTAAAACAGAAACATGACGAGAATACACTTCTTAAAGGTACAGTACTGTCACATATTCTATATTAATTGACAACATCCTGCCGCATTCAACGACTATCATTTGCTCTTGCTGAATTAATGATGTCCTTTTTATTTTACGCTGCCTCTCCTTTTTTAATGAGCTATCCTGGGAAGAAGACCCCTAAATATCCAATTCTCAAACGGGACCCCAAGCTTGTTACGATGCGAGGTGAAGACAAATAAGCTGTCTCCACATCCTGATTGAACATCCTCATTTGGGGAGGCGATGGCCCAGTGGGATCATCGCTAGACTATTAATCCAGAATCTCAGCTAATATTCTGGTGACCAGGGTTCGAATCCCGCCACCGCAGGAGGTGGAATTTGAATTCACTAAAAAAAATCTGAAATTAAGAATCTAGCGAGGACCATGAAACCATTGTCAATTGTTGGGAAAACCCATCTGGTTCACAAATGTCCTTGAAGGGAGGAAATCTGCTGTCCTAGTCTGATCTGGCCTACATGTGACTCCAGAACCACAGCATTGTGGTTGACTGTCAACTGCCCTCTGAACAAGGGCAACTAGGGATGGGTAATAAATTCTGGCCAGCCAGTGGTGCCCGTGTCCCCCAAATGAATAAGAAAAAATGGTTTGCAACAGGTTTAATTCAAAAGGGACACAGTGCCCCTTTGCTGGCTTGTCCCCATTCATTTATTTTTTGCTGTTTGAAAGGAGCCACTGGAACCAGGCTTGTTTGATTCTCAGAAAGAGTAATTTTATTAGTTACTTTTAACCCGAGAAAAATAATTAAAAACTCACGCTAATACACACAGATATGAATTGAGAAGTTAATAGTACAAGGAACTGTTTAAATGCAAGTATATCTGAATCAACATTTGGCTTGTCTATGAGGCAGAGATGGTGATACCGTAAGTTACAAGGCCATAAGATATCGGAGCAGAATGAGGCCATGAGGCCCATTGACTCTGCTTTGCCATTTGATCATGTCTGATAAGTTTCTCAACCAGATTTTCCCGCCTTTTCTCCATAACCTTTGATCCCCTTACCATCTCTGTCTGAAATACACTCAATAACCTGAGCTCCACAGCCTTCTGTGGCAATGAATTCCACAAGCTGACCACCTTGGCTGAAAAAGTCCTCCTCATCACAGTTCTGAAGTGTCGTCCCTTTACTCTGAGACCGTGCCCTTGGTTCCCACTCTCTCCGACCCATGGAAACATCTTCCCCATGTCAACTCTATCCAAGCCTTTCAGTATTCTGTAAGTTTCAATGAGATCCCTCCTCATCCTTCTGAACTCCATCGAATACAGACTCAGAGTCCTCAAATTCTCCTCATACATCAATCCTTTCATTCCCGGGATAATTGACATTAACCTCCATTGGACCCTCTCCAGGGCCAGCACATCATTCCTTAGAAACAGGACCCAAAATTGATCCCAATATTCCAAACGTGGTCTGACCAGAGCCTTATAAATCCTCAGCAGTACATAGAAACATAGAAACAGAAAAACTACAGCACAAACAGGCCCTTCGGCCCCACAAGTTGTGCTGAACATATCCCTCCCTTCTAGTCCTATCTATAACCCTCCATCCTATTAAGTCCCATGTACTCATCCAGGAGTCTCTCAAAAGTCACTATTGAGTTTGCCTCCACCACCACTGACGGCAGCCGATTCCACTCGTCCACCACCCTCTGCGTGAAAAACTTCCCCCTAACATTTCCCCTGTACCTACCCCCCCCCCCCCCCAGCACCTTAAACCTGTGTCCTCTCGTAGCAGCCATTTCTACCCTGGAACAAGGCCTCTGAGAGTCCACCCGATCTATGCCTCTCAACATCTTATACACCACTATTAGGTCTCCTCTCATCCTACGTCTCTCCAATGAGAAAAGACCGAGCTCCCTCAGCCTGTCCTCATAAGGCATGCCACTCAACCCAGGCAAAATCCTTGTAAATCTCCTCTGCACCCTTTCAATCATTTCCACATCCTCCCTATAATGAGGCGACCAGAACTGAGCACAGTACTCCAAGTGGGACGAGGGTCTTACGTAGCTGCATCATTATCCCCGGACTCCTAAACTCAATCCCTCGATTGATAAAGGCCAGCACACCATACGCCTTCTTAACCACCTCCTCCACCTGCGGGGCCGATTTTAGAGTCCTATGGACCCGGACCCCAAGGTCCTCCTGATCCTCTACAGTACTAAGAGTCTTTCCCTTTATATTGTACTCCTTCGTCCCATTTGACCTGCTAAAATGGACAACTACGCATTTATCTGGGTTGAAGTCCATCTGCCACTTCTCCGCCCAGTCTTGCATCCTATCTATGTCCCTCTGTAACTTCTGACATCCCTCCAGACTATCCACAACCCCACCAACCTTCGTGACGTCGGCAAACTTACCAACCCATCCTTCCACTTCCTCACCCAGGTCATTTATGAAAATGACAAACAGCAAGGGTCCCAGAACAGATCCCTGGGGCACACCACTGGTGACCGACCTCCAATTAGAAAAAGACCCATCTATACCCACTCTCTGCCTCCTTTGGGCAAGCCAGTTCTGGATCCATAGGGCAGCAGCAACTTGGATCCCATGCCCTCTCACTTTTTCTAGAAGCCTTGCATGGGGGACCTTATCGAACGCCTTTTTTGTTTTTCCATGCTAGCCCTCTGGACACGAATGCTAACATTGCATTTGCCTTCCTAACTACCAACTCAACCTGCAAGTTAACTTGAAGAGAACCCTAAACTTGGACTCCCAAGTCCCTTTGTGCTTCCCTGAAACATTCCTGACATTAAGTTGGGTGATTCCAGAGCAGCTATCTGGCAGATTCACAGTCATTGGGAGACATTTGTTCCTCCAGGTTCATGGGAGAGGCTGCTCTATTCCTTTTGGATTGTGGCTTCCAGCAAAACAAAGACAGTCTTTGTCTGAAAACTGCAGGGGTGACGGTTTAGTGGTTCTTCTTGTTTGTGTCACACACTCACGACACCAACATACGGGCACCCAGGCCAGGTGTGCAGTCGAGCTCATGTAGATTTCCCTGTGGTAATCCTGGAAGAAAACGTTGTGCAGGCAAAGTCTGTGTTCTTTCAGCTTCCACCATTTCCACATTCTGAGATATAATTCAACAGGAGTTGGATTTCAGGATAGCAGCTCTGTGATGAGGCAATCATTCTCCATTTTCACCAGAACCACAGAATATTAATGTTCAGCCTCATGCATTTGATATCATCTTTTTCAAGTGTTTCTTTTTAAACTGGCTCTGACACCTCTTTAGTTGCAACATTCCATGTTCTCTCAGCGCTGTCCGTCATATATAATCCACATCAGAATTCTCCAGGAAGTGGTCCTATCGCACTATCAGCCGGATGTTGCTCAGTGTGCTTTATTGTATTTCTTTTAGAAAAGGCCTTCCGTAAAAAATGTGCAATGTGGGAAATTTTCCAGGAAGTGGTCTCTTCACAATATCAGCTGTATTTTGCATTTCTTTTTAAATAACTGGTCTTCCGTTAAATAAAAAGTGAAATATGTCCATGTTGTAATTTGTGGTTTTAATCTGTCTTCCATTACACTGCCAAAAGAAAATATTGTACATTTCTCTGCATTGAACATTGTGACAAGCTGTGAGTGGCGTTGGGGGAACGCAGCAGGAAAATGCCACCCAAAGCCTTCACCAGTCTCCCACACACTCTCTCTCCCACACTATCGCACTCTCCCACAAATTCACTAATATTTTCAGTCTCCCAGAATCCCTTGCCCAAGCCGTCTCAAACTCTCACTCTCGCACACTCTCTCTCACAATTTCGTTTACATACTCGCTTAGACTCTTTCACTGTCTTCCTCACTCACTTATGTGCTCTCCCTTTCTATTCTCTGCCCTCCTCTCTCACTCGCTCTCCCGTTCTCATACTCACTCTTCCTCTCTCACACTCACACACTCACATTTCCTCTCACACTCACATACTCATATGGATATTGAATTACACTAACACACCCATATCATCTCAATCACGCTCTCTCACTCTCGCTCCCTCACGCACACTATCTCACTCACACTCACTCAATCTCTCTCACTCTCGCACACTCACTCTCTCATGCTCTCACACACACTCATTCACAATCTCTATTACACTCTCACTTACACTTCCGCTTGCACTCTCTTAAAATCACTCAACATCTCAAATTCTTTTTCACACTCTCTCCCTCACTATCACTCACTCACTCTCAAAATCTCTCACTCTCTGTCCTTCAAACTCACACTCTCTCGCACACTCTCACTCTCACGCATTCCATGCCACATTCTCTCTCACAATCTCTCTTACGCTCTCTCAAACTCTCACAATGTCCCCCCATGCTCTCTTTTGCTCTCCCTCTCTGATTCTCTCTCTCCATCTCTCACACTCACTCACTTGCACTCGCATACCATACACATAATGACATGCCCAAGCACCCCCAAACAAACTCACACACTCCCTCACACTCTGGAAACGTTGCGCTCTCCCACTCACTCTCTCTCCCGATTTTTGTCTTTCTCATTCATACCCACACACTCTAAATCTCAAACCCCCTGTACAATATCCCTCACAAAATCTCACTGTATCTCAATCTCTCACATATAATCCCTCACGTTCTCATCCTCTCATACCCCTGCACAATCTGACACTCTCACTCACCATTTCTCACTCTCTCTCACCCTCTCTCACGCTCTGCCTCTCTCAAACGCTGTCTCAGGCTCTCAGATTCTCGCCCAGTCATACTCTTGCATACTCTCACAATCGCTCGCAAACTCTCACAATCCCTCTCACGTTCTCTCTCACGATCTCTCTTCCAATCTCTCTCACATTCTCTCACTCTCACATGAAACGTACATGCACACACATAGACATAAACAACCACAACATAGACACATTTGTTCTCTCTCGCTCAAAGACACACAGATTCGCGCACACCTTCTTTCACTCTCACAATTGATCACACAGGTAATCCCACTTCACTATCTGAAACACATGCAGACACACAGACACACACATTCACAGACATAATCTCTCTCATACACATGCACTTCAACATACACTCTCGCATACAGATATTATTTCATTCTCTTTCAGACACATTTAAACACACAAAGACACACACTTTCACTCACACACATGTGGAAATTAGGTGACAATTGCAGAAATTAAGTTATGACAAACAACTCTGTCAATAAATGGAAAATGCTTATAAGCAAACAAGGCCTTCAGTGAGGCCCGCATTCGCGCACTGAGGACAAGAGACTAATCTAACTTTGTATCAGTTCCATAAACACTGCATTCCAGGGCTTGGCCACAGGATGAAAACAAAGACAAGTTACCGTGACAAATACCAAAAAACAAGATATATTGACATACTACGCGAATGAAGGAAACGGTTTTCTATTGGATAAGAAAGAGTAAAAGGCTGTCCTATGGTTGGTGGAGTATGTATGCAAATGAAGTGTTATAAGTTCTATTGGTTGAAAGTACACCAATTTGGTTGTAAGGCTATTGGTGATTTGACTGGCATGTTCTCTCTCATTGGATAAAAAGAACTACAACTGACATTGTTTGCGGAACTCCGTTTGAACACCATCATGAAATTCACTGTGTTGGTACTCATTGCCAGCAGGTAATAACAGCTGAAAAGATTTGAGTACTTACCATGCATTTTCTGGCTAATCCTCAGCACACACAATGTCATAACGTCCATCATAAATACACACAGAGAAACACCTGGCGAAACGCGCCATTTACCGGTCCAGGCTGCGGGCGATCGAGGGGGCCGTCCATCCTGACTGTCTTCCCCTCTACCGCGGCTACGTTCGCGGCCAGGTGTCCCTGGAGAGGGAGCATGCGGTGTCCACGGGCGAGGTTGACGCTTTCCGCGCCCGCTGGGCACCGCAGGGGTTGGGGTGCATTATTGACCCCAATAATCACATTTTAATTTGATGTTTTTAAGTTTCCTTTGTACTTTGATTTCTGTTCGGGCTGTTCCCCCTCCTTTTTGGGGAGCTGCCCCTTTTACTTTGTCCTGATTTAATCTGAGTTTGTTTACTTGGTTTGGTTTGACCTAAAAAGAGGACACACACAGAAACATATACACAAAAGTTCAGACCTTCTACAGAGACACCCATACTCTCAGAAACACACAGACACACAGACACACACACACACACTCACACACACGCACTCACACACACACTCAAACACACACATACTCACACACACACACTCACACACACACACTCGCACAAACACACATTCACGTGCTCATAGACACCTACACAAACACACAAGCGCACATACACACATGCACAACACACACACAAACACACATGCTCATAGACACATACACGAACACACATACAGATAAACACACACACACTTAGACACACACACACTATCACATTCTCAACCTCAACCTCCCTCACACTCCACCCTGCTTCGAACGTAGTCTTTCAACTTGCAGTCTCTCACATTTTGTCCCTCTTTCACATTCTCTCACACTCACATACTGATACACACTGACTCACACAAACATATAAACCATTCCTCTTGCAATTGTGTGTTCTCACAAACACACTCATATTTTCCATTCAAACTCTCGGACATTCACACTTTATAACACACTCACTGTCTCACAGAGTCTTGCACACAATCCTTCTTTAACACTACCTCTATCAGCCACACTCCATCTGTCACACACTCACGCTCTCTGACACGGCCATTCTCTTCCCCTTGCCCCATCTTCTCTCAGGCCATCTCAAATCACAGTTCCCATTCGCCCCACACCTTTCCCAACCTCTCTCTCCCATTATAAATCTCTCTATCTAACTCCCTCTCTGACACCGCATGTGTCTCCATTTCTCTCTCCATCTGTCTCACCTACTATCTCATCCCATTTGTCTTCCTCTCTATCAATCCATTTGTTACCCTCTGCATCATTCGCTGTCATCCATTCTGTTTCCCTCACCTTCAGCCTCCTGTCTCACTATCTCGATCTCACCCCATCAGTCTCCCACCATCTCTCACCCCAGGAACCATTCTCTTGAATCGTGTCTGAACTCCGTAAAGGTCTTCACATCCTTCTTCAACTGTGTCACCCAGAACAGCACCCAAATCTCCACTGAGCCATTTCAATTCAGTAAAGCACCGAGCCATTTATGACAGAGTTGACTTCTCTCTAAGGTTATTCGAATATTTTCAACTCTCCACATCTCACCCTATCTCTCCCCTATCCTCTCACCCATGCTCTCACCCACAGTCTTTCTTTCCTCTCTCTCAGTCAGACAATCAATCTCCACCTCTCGCTCCTACCCATTATTTCTCCCATCTTCTAACTCTGTCTCTCTCTCTCCCACCCTGTCTCGTCTAAGCCAATTTCACAACTCTTCTCTCTCTCTGGCTCTGTCTCAGTCCCTCTCTCTCTCTATTTCTCTCTCTCTCTCCCTCTCAGGTCTCTCTCTCTCTCGCTCGTTTTCTCCACTTGTCAACGCTTTCTCTCTCACAATTTCAAGTTGTGAATCAGATGGAGGAACAGTTCCAGTTGGAGCCTGCCTATTTCCTTTCACAGTTCGCTATGCTTTTGGCTGCTCTACGTGTTTGTATCTGCTGCAGGCTCTGAATTTTCTGAAGTGTTCCATTATTTCAATGTACTTTCTCAGTTTGAGCTGCATTAGATTGAGGAATGGAATCATTTTCTTTGGACATTAAAGAGCTCCAGATAACCGATTCACTGAATTTTGCAATTTATGCTCACCCATAATCCATTTACCTCCCATAACTGAATGTCGACAGTTAATGAGTCAGCTACATGCCAAAGTGCAGTAGAACCACCCGGAGAGAAATACACTAACAATTGGAACTTAATGACTGAATGGCCACAGTCCAGTGACAAATATCACTGAAACAACCTGAGATCGAGGGATGGGACTGTTTGCGTGGGCAGCATCTGTCCTGTAATTACTTACTGATCAATGTGGTCAACACAGTCCAGTGTTCGAAAGAGGTAACTCACTCTCAAAATATATTTTTTTCCATCACTGAACTCAATATCATAATCTGTTTGCTCATATAATAAAAAAAACTTTAAAAGATGTTGCAACTCCAATGTCCCTGAGGTGATTCTAGAGGGTATAAATAAAAGGCTTTGGGAATTTCTAACCTCACAGTTTAAGACGGAGAGACTGACGGCGGCACAAACGGACACGTCATCTCACATTGAAAATGCGTTACACAATTCGAATGGCTCAGAAGATATTCTACACAATCCTTGCTGTTTTTGGTCTCCCTGGTAAGTGACTATACCCACTGAAGTTGTGTGAATCTGCGCTCTCTGATTGTAAACTCTGACTGAAAATGTTCCACACTGATCTCATGTTCACTGTTACACAGACACCAGGTGAACGATGCAATTCATTTAATTCAAACGTCTTGAGCCTATCTCGGTGGTTTTAATCCTGTGCATCAACATATTATAAACCTCTGTTAGAAATTCGCCAGCACTATCCTGATCAATGTATGTGTGGTCTTTCGTGGAGTTTTTTTTGGACCTCAATGAAGGCGGGTGGCACGGTGGCACAGTGGTTAGCAGGTCTGCTTCACAGCAGCAGGAACCCATGTTCAATTCCCGGCTTGGGTAACTGTGATTCTCATTTTGTGTGTGTGTGGGTTTCCTCCCACTCTCCAAAGATGAGCAGGTTAGGTGAATTGGTCATGATAAATTCTCCCTCGGTGTACCCAAACAGGCGTCAGAAGGTAGCAACTGTGGGAGTTTCACAGTATCTGCATTGTAGTGTGAATGTAAGCCTAGCTGTGATTAATAAATAAACTTCAACTTTACATTAACACAGTCCCTCTGAACGAAGGTATAGTGCTGCTAATTATAAAATTGCAGTGAAGTTGATCATTAATGCGATTGGATTTGCTGACAGCACTGAATAGGTATTCCTTGAAGTATCTGTCAGTGTAGAATTGTATTGAATGCGTGTCTCTCACCAGAGTAGAATATCTGATCGAAGTATCCATCCATTTCTGGCACTGTCTGTCCGTGTAGAATTGCATTGTGTGTGGGACAAGAACTGGAATGAAATAATGATGTGAAGATGCTGATGTTGGACTGGGGTGGGAACAGTAAGAAGTCTCACAATACCAGGGTAAAGTCCAACACGTTTATTTGGTATCACGAGCTTTCGGAGAGCAGCTCCTTCCTCAGGTGAGTGGCTCATGATACCAAATAAACCTGTTTGACATTAACCTGGTGTTTGAGACTTCTTACTGGAATGAAATTATGTGGTTTATGTTGATCTTATATAGGTGAATGAGTTTTCCATTCCATGGAGCTGTCTCTGGGAATACATTGAAAACAGAGAGAGTTTAATATTGTTTCGAAGATGCTTGCTGTTGAGTGTATGAAGTGAAATGTCTCGATATCTCTGATTTCCACTACACCATTCCAACAGAAACAAATCTGAACTCGTCTCTGACATTCAGACAGCCCAGCACCACACGTGCAGCCTTCAAATTATTTTTTGTGATACTTTTTTCATCTCTATTAATCCCGAAATGAACTTGAATGTGTCTTTTTAACCTGCGATATCCCTTTACAGGATTTGTGAGCCTGTTCACGTGAACCCGAATCCATTCAGACACTTGTTTTCCAATAGCGGTTCATTTATAAAATAGTCAACTTCTCTCTGAGGTTATGTTAGCATTTTAAACTCTAGATATCTCACCTTCTGCCGCCCCCATCCTCTCCCCCATGCCTTCCTCCACTGCCTCTCTTTTCTCTCTCTCTCCCTCAGATAATCAATCTCCACTTCTGTCTCTTATCCAGTTTTTTTCTTCCATCCTCTCTCTCTCTTTCCCTGCTGTCATGATGTTAATATCCAAATTGATCTGCCCATTTTATCATTGTTATTACTGTATTTCGTTGGATTCTTCCTCTGTATTCGTGGTCATTCTCATTTTTTTCTGTAAATTCTGATAATTTTGAAATTATCATTTTGTTTCCCGATTCCATATTGTTGATGTAAGTGGTGAAGGACAGTTATCCCAGCGCTGACCCCGGTGGATCACCACTTCCCACCTGTCACCAATCAGTGTAAATCCATTTAATTCCTACTCCTTATGCACCTGTGACTGTGTGGCCCAATTCCCCTCCAACTCGATTTTCAAGTTGCTGATGACACCACTGTAGTGGGCTGGAACTCAAACAATGATGAGATGGAACACAGGAAAGAGATAGAGAACCTGCTGGACTGCTGCAACGACAATAATCTCTTCCTCAGTCTCAGTAAAAGGAAGGAGATAGTCATCGACCTCAGGAAGCTTAGTGAGGACATACCCCTGTCTCCATCAACGGGGACGAAGTGGAAATGGTAGAGAAATTCAAACTTCTAGGTGTCCAGATCACTAAAACTTGCCCTGGTCCCTCAACATTAATGCTATAATTAAGAAAGCCCACCAACGCCTCTACCTTCTCAGAAGGCTAAGGAAGTCCATTACGACTCTCGCCAACTTTTACAGATGCACTATAGAAAGCATTCCTTCTTGTTGTATCACAGCTTGATATGGGTCCTACTCTGTCCAAGATGCCAAAAAATTACAAAGGCTCGTGAACGAAACCAAGACCATCATGCAAGCCAGCCTCCCATCCATTGACTCAATCTACACTTCCTGCTGTCTCGGAAAAGCAGCCAGCATAATCAAGGACCCCACACATCCCAGACATGCTCTATTCCACCTTCTTCCATCAGGAAAAGGATACAAAAGTCTGAGGTCATGTACCAACCGACTCAAGAACAGTTTCTTCCCTGCTGCCATCAGACTCTTGAATGGATCTACCTCGCATTAAGTTCATCGTTCTCTACGAACTAACTATGACTGTAAAACAACATTCCGCACTCTCTCCTGTCCTTCATTATGCAGGGTATGCTTTGTTTGCATAGCATGCAAAAAACAATACTTTTCACTGTATACTAATACATGTGCAATAATAAATCAAATCAGATCTCTTTGGTCCGTCTTTGTAGACAGCTTGTTGTCCATTCCGCTGCTGGTCCTCTGACTCCACTTGCTATGAAAGAACAAAGATGATATGAGATGAATCTGCTATGTCGTGTCTTGCTAACATAATTCACATAATGAAAGTGTTTTACATCTATCATAATGATCTAGTGCACAATTTCTGACAGCTTTTGAAATAATTAATAAAATCTGTCAGCAATTTTACTTTTGCAAATATGTGCTGAATACTAGAGTGTGTTTTGTGAGATGTTTTTTCATTCATTATAATTCTGATTTCTTTTGATTTGATTTCTTATTCTAACATGTATTGGTATACAGTGAAAAGTACTGATCAAACATACCGTTCATAGAGTACACAGGAGGGAATGAAACGAGAGAGTGCAGAATGTAGTGTTACAATCATAGCTAGGGCGCAGAGAAATTTCAACTTATATAAGGTAGGACCATTCAAAAGTCTGATGGCAGCATTGAAGAAGCTGTTCTTGAGTTGCTTGGTACGTGACCTCAGACTTTTGCATCTGTTTGCTGACGGAGGAAGGTGGAAGAGAGAATGTCCAGGGTGCGTGGGGTCCTTGATTAAGTTTGCCGCTTTTCCAAGGCATACCAGAAACAGTTACAATGCTTTGCCGAGCTGGATTCTGAAGGAACTGTTGACTGTCTGGTCAAAGCTTGGCTTTCCTTTGAGGCTTTACTGCAGGCAGACCTGGGTTTACTTGTCTCCGGATACATCCTGAGGGAGGCTATGGAATTGCCTGCGCTCAAGTGGTGTGTCAATTTCCATTGGTGTTGGGAAGGGGAGCTTGATCACCTCTTTGAGAACTAACACTCAACCACTCAAAGTGTAGTACTTCCCTTCATAAACTGTTAAAAGGGTTTGTGAGAATGGGGATTATCTGCCCTTCAACAGCCTTGAGTGGTCAAATCAGGATAGCTCCCTGAGACTCTCTCTGAAAAACAACAAATAACACTTATTCTTGTAACTACCAGTAAACAGGTTTATTAAACTACTAACAAACCCAACAAAACACTACTCTAATGGATTCCTGTTTAGATAATTATAATTCCCACTTATTAACAAAAAATAGAACTTTTAATCAAACTCAAAATGCAATCAGGTTTGTCATATTCTGGGATATTCGTTCTGCTTTGCTGCTTTTTTTTTTGCCATCACTATATTTTTTTGGGACCATTACGATTGAGATGAGGCTTTCTTTTAAGACATAAGTGTGGCTGTTAAATTGGCAGAGACAGTTGTTATCTGTGACACCCTCTCTAGCTGTGATCTGTGGCCATTGCTGGCAGGTGGTCTTCTGGTTATTCTCTGCAGCTGGGAGCTGGCTTTATACCCTTGAACATACACCAAACTTCACACAACAGGATTGGCTTACAGGTTATCAAAATATCAAAGTCAAATCTGATAGGCTGCTGTTATTCAAATGGCCATTTCAATTTGATTGGTTAATGTTCAAAAACAACCTGTTGTCTTGGCAGCAATTACCCCCAGTATAGCGTTACAATATTTCACTTTGGGTCTCTCTGTGCAATTCCTGCACTTGCATCTCTTCAGTACAGAAAGACAAAAAATACCTTTTCTCATAGAATCATGAAATTTGACAACTCTTAGCATTTTAGAAGTTTTTTATAATTTTACAAAAACTAACTTCAAACAATCTGGATACCATGAAACTCAAATGCTTCACTTGCAGTATTTTCCAAAAATACGGCCAGCTGTAGTGTCTGTTTGAAGTCCAGTTGGGCTTCAGTCAACAGGCGTTTTTGGATAGTTACATTATTGAGCCCGCATACCAAACGGTCCCTCACCATCTCATTAAGCGTCAACCCGAATTCACATGCTTCTGCAAGTCATCTGAATCTTTTGAGGAAAACTGTAACAGACTCCCCCAATTCCCGGAGTGCCGAGTGAAACCAGTACCTTCACACAATCAGAGGTGGTTTCGGGACATAATATTCCCTCACTCGGTCGGCCAATGTCTGGACGGTTTTGGTATCTGGTGCCTCTGGGAAAGTTAAGCTGCGAGCAATGGAATATGCTGATGGTCCACAATGTAATTTGCCCCCAAAACAGTTACATATGGGTTGCACATATTGGACCTAGTCCTCACTCCACAGCCAGGTCAATAGAGGTCAGCTTCCCAAGCAGAAGCTTGATGACTGAAAATGGCTTACTCCAAGTAAAGCTGGCTGTTAGCGAGCAAGTTCCTTCGAGTTATTATTTTTCCTTGTTGTCACTGAAATAACTCCTCAGAGGCCAGTGTCCCTCCACCGGATTCCCTTTATTTACAAACTTATCCCCATTCCTAAGAGTGTTCCGGGCACAAAGTCAAAATCCGGAGAGCCCTGGCAACCCTCAATATCTGTACAGGTGAGACTCCCTGATGGGGAAGGCAATCATTATCACAATCAGGGATCTCATACTCCAAGAGGTCCACCTCATGGGCCTCGTTGGTGTCATTACACTTTCCAAACCCGGAGGGGTTTTACTCCTGGAAATAGTGTGATAAGGGAACGTTCGGAAAAAGGCAATATTTAACTCCTGGGAGTAGGTGCCTTCTGAATGAGTGAACCTGGAGAGTCTATTCCTGGGGAGGATGCACTGGCGCAGCTTCTAAAACGGGAGGGTGGATGTTCTCGGGAAAAACGTGCCCATCTGAGGTTCCAAACATGCAGAGTGCCTTATTCCGGGAAACTTCAAGACCTGGAGTTCATCTAAAGCTGGACAATATCTACGCTTCAGAAGAGCGACTGCTGTGGATGTTTGGAAACCGGAGTTGTTCTATTGCTGGCAATAGAGATCCCTGGGAAGTGTCTAACATTGGAGAGAGTTTCTTTCTGGGAAGAGTGTACAACGGGAGATGGTCCAATATCGAGAGGGTGTATTACATGGAAATCTCTGTTCTGTGGTGTCCAACTCCATCAGATGTCCAGTCCAGGGAAGGGTCCAATCCGTTTTGGGAACAGATTATTGGGTGGGAGGAGGGGTGACAGTTCCTATTGATAATCTCTGATATATTTGTGTCTGCCTTGTGAAACTGGGCCATATTGAGTTAATCTTACCAAACAAATTAGATGAGAGACATTAACTCTTCCAAAGATATGGCACAATGGGTGGCACGGTGGCACAGTGGTTAGTAATGCTGCATCACAGCGCCAGGGACACGGGTTCAATTCCAACTTCAGGTGACCATCTATGTGGAGTTTGCACACTCTCCCTGCGTCTGTTTGGGTGTCTCCGGGGGCTCCGGCTTCCTGCCACATTCCAAAGATACGCATGTTAGGTTGATATGCTCAGGCTAAATTGCCTCTTCGTGTCGGTGTATTAGCAGGGTCAACATGTGGGGTTTCGGAGTTCGGGCCTGGGTGGAATTGTTGCAGGTACAGGCTCGATGGGCAGAATGGTCTCCTCCTGCACTGTAGCGATGCTACCATTCTAATTATCAACATGTTCTTACAACTGCCGTCAAACTGGCAGGACTGCAATTCACAGTTTCCTGTATCACACCCTCCACCCCCACCCCCATCACAAACGTGGGGTGAGTTATGGTATTTCCCATTCTACAATTTTAATCTCTCAGCACTCGTCCACAAACACGTTCAACCCCACCCACCCCATGCCCAGTTTCTTGATGCTGAAATCCAATACCTGCCACCAGTTCAGACACGGACAATGTTTATTCAGTAATATCCCGGCTCTTCTCCCTTCTCTCTCTGACAGTTAATTTACTGGGAATTGTGATCCTGAGTCGGGGAAAGTGCGGCCTCGCTTCCTGCACCACTCGCTACCTGGTGGCCATGGCTTCAGCGGATCTGCTGTACGTCATCATTCGTCTCATATTGACTGGGGTCAATTCTTATTATTTGCCCCGGAATTTCTTGTCCTTCACCCCTGTGTGTCGTGTAAAATCAGTCCTGGGGTCTGTGGCCACGGACTGTTCTGTCTGGTTCACCGTCACTTTCTCCTTTGATCGATTTGTGGCCATTCGCTGCCAGAAACTGAAGACTCAATATTGCACCGGGAAAACTGCCGCTGTGATTGTGGCAACAACTGGCATCCTGCTCTTTGCTAAAAACATCCCCTGGTACTTTACAAAGCGATCTGTGGTGATAATCGACAACATCTCATGGTTCTGCAAGACAAAGCCAAGCTTTTACACTGATGATGGATGGGTTGGATTTTCCTTGTTTGACCAGATTTTAACCCCATTGCTTCCATTCGGTTTAATCCTGTTAATTAACGCTCTGACAGTCAGCCACATTTTAGTGACCAGTCGAGTCCGGAAGGGACTGATGGCTCACAATAAGGGAGAGAATCACAGAGACCAAGAGATGGAGAGCAGAAGGAAGTCAATGATTTTACTCTTCAGCATATCCGGAATTTTCATTCTCCTCTGGTCAGTGAGTGTTGTAAAATTTTTCTATTTGTTCAGGCTACCTTACATCTCTATTTCTCAATATATATTACAAAGTGTGGGATTCATGCTGCGCAGTTTGCACAGCTGCACAAACACATTTATTTACGCATTGAGCCTGTCCAGGTTCAGGGAACAGATCAAGATCATGGTGAAATATCCGGTTACTTCAATTATTCAATTAATAAATAAAACTGTCTGCCTGTCAATGAGTGAAAGTGTTTGCCCTGTCCGCCAATCAGGAGCTGCACAGACTGCGGAGCCAATCATTGAGTCCATCCTTTCGACAGGCCAATGCTTCCGCCGATCAAAGAAATCGTAACACATTATAATCACCATCAGCCAAAATGATAGCCCCCTCACCCAATGAGGGACCTCCACCTGTTGACAGAAAGCCACCTAGGCCAATCAAGAACCCCCGCTTGCTGACAGGCAACAGCTGGTACCAATGAGGGAGCGTTGGCACCTGACTGAAAAGATCCGGAACCAATCAGCTGGTTCAGCCGGTTGGCCAACAGATGCCTCAGCCAATCGGGGAACTCCAACTGCCGGCTGAGTGCCGCCTCAGCCAATGGGATATGTCGTCCACTCACCTACAGCTGGTCGATCCTGTCACAGAATTTCATCAAGTGACTGGCAGAAATCTCAATCAATCAGGGTACTCCATCTGTGAATGTCACGGGACAATGGAAAATGCCCGCCACAATCCTGTTGCTTGGCAACATCGGCCCCACCAACAATGTGACTGGCAACTCCTTGAGCCAATCAGCGAGTTCCTTGCAGCCCATTGACCAATCGAAATTCGGTCTCACCCTGGCGGGAGATTGGGCCACAAAATTTAATGCGGAGTTGCACTGAGAATTATGGTCTATCAACATTATTTCACTATTGTCAATTAAAGTGACAACCTGATGACAAAAATTCAGAGGGCGTGATAAAAGAGGCACCGGGAAGAGGAAAGAGGGAGTAAAAAAGTGCAAAGAAGGTTCGCCAAGATGTTCCCTGATCTCGAGGGTATTGACTATGAGGAGAGATTGTATAAACGAGGATTGTTTTCTTTGGAAAGATGGAGGCTGATGAGGGACCTCATAGAGGTCCAGAAAATTATGAGAGCCATCGACAGGGTGCATAGACAGAGGCATTGTCCCAGAGTGGAAGTGTCAATTACAAGGGGGGCACAGGTTAAAGGTGAGAGATGGAAAGATTGAGGGAGATGTGCGGGATACTTTTTTTTCACGCAGAGAATGGTGGGTACCTGGAACATGCTGCCAGAAGAGGTTGTAGCAGCAGGCACATTACGAACATTGATTAGGCATCTGGATGGGTACATGGATATGGTGGGAATAGAGGGATACACACCGAGTAAGGGCAGAAGGTTTTCTTAGATTAGCAAGGAAATCATGATAGGCACAGGTTTGGAGGGCCGAAGTGCTTGTTCCTGTGGTGGACTTTCCTTTGCTCTTCGTAAATAAGCAGGAGTACAGAAATGTTACATTGCAGAATAAGACCCATCATATTTGTCCCAACTCTCTGAATGAGAACACAGCTGGTTCTGTTCTCCCTCCATTCTCCCCAGAACTCTGCACTTTCTTCATTTCAGAAAACAGTCAAATCCCCTTTTGAAATGATTCAATTGAACCTTCCTTCACCACGCACTCAGGCTGTGCATTGCTGGTCCTCACCACTCGCTGTGTGGAAAAAAGCCACAGTTTATATAATCATTGCTTCGTTTACAGATTAATTTAAATTCCAAACACACTCCACCCCCCCCCCCCCCCCCCCAGCCCGCCCGCGCCCCAGGATATCAATCTTTTCACAAATGTGAACAGTCTCTCCCATTCTCCTCTTCACCACTCATTATTTTGAATATCTTGACTGTCATATGAAGAGAGAGACTAAGTCGGTCAGGATTATATTCACTGGAATTTCGAAGAGCAAGAGAGGATCTCAGAGAAACATATCAAATTCTAACAGGGTTAGACAAGTTAGATTCAGAAGTAATGTTCCCAATGGTGTGGGAGTCCAGAATTAGGGGTCATAGCTTGAGCATGAGGGGTAAACCTTTTAGGACTGAGGTGAGGAGAAATTTCTTCACCCAGAGGGTGGTGAATGTGTGGAATTCAGTACCACAGAAAGTAGTTGAAGCCAAAACCAGTCTCATTTCAAGAGGAAATTAAAAACAACTCTTGGAGTTAAGGGGATCAACGGATTTGGAGGTGGGGAGAGGGTGCGGGGGGAAGGCGGGATGAGGATATTGAATTTGATGATCAGTCATGATCATAATGAATGTTGGAGCAGGATCGAAGGGCCGAATGGTCTACTGCTGCTCTATTTTCTATGTTTCTATGAATCTTCCCTCAAATTTCCCTTCCTGGTGGAAATCGTTCCCAACCTCTCCAATCTATCATTGCGACTGAAGTTCCTTAGCACTGGAAACATACTCATGAATCATGTCTGCACTCAATACAATACCTTCAAATACTTCCCAAAGCACGCCACCTGCAACTGGACTCGATACTCTAATTGAGACTTGTGCAAATTCTATATCAACTCTTTGCTCTTCCACTCTATTCCCCTATCATTAAGGCCTATCATTTATATCTGTTCGGGACCAGAGCAGAAACTCCAAGTTACATTATGCAGTTAGCCTGGACCCTAACTTTTGCATTAGGATGAACATCAGGCGTTTCGCTCCAGGTATGATGCAATTGACCTACTTTTGACCCCAGCTTTTATCAAAACAAACTTTATTTACGAATACGGTTCGAATATAGCAAAAAGAATTAACATATTTTTACCAGTTAAAATAATTAAACATGACATGGTGTAATTCTCAACAACCAACACTATCGTTCGAATGTAAGCAACATGCTCCATAGATATAAATCCCGTTTTCAGAACCAGTTGACACTAAAACCCAATGCTCACACAGAGCTGCTCGATGTCCAGCCTTTTAACACTTTTGGACAGAGATTCCGACCGACACCTGTCTTCTAATTCTCATACAGCAACCTCCCAAGAAAGATCCATCCCCAAGTAGCAGAATCTCAGAGAAAGATACATATTTCCTGGCCGATTCCAGTCTCCAAATCCAGAGAGAGAAAGATAGAGAGAGAAAGTGACCTTTCTCTACAGATCACAAACAGCACACTGCCCTTGAGTTATCTGTGCAAGCCTGGATCCACCCAAACACCTGATTCTCCTGTCATGCAACCTCATCAAGTCCGACTGTTGTGAAGTTGAGTGTTGTGAAGTTAGAATTAGATGTTGGTAAATATGTAAAAAATTTTAAAATGCTCGAGGGAAAAAACATTGTGCGGTCCCTTTAAAAGCTGAAAACTTGTATCAGTGCTTGGAGGTTTCAAATGCAAAGCACATCCAGAATCCAAGCTGAAACATCTGTATCAAAACGTTAAGCAGTAGTCTTGACAAGACATCCTGTTTCTGTTTGAATTTAGCCCAAAGCTTTAAAACAGGCACCCAGCGACCAAGAACACATAGGATTTGAATTTGATGATGTTGACAATATCAGATTAATCCTATTTTAGGAAAATTGATAGGTCATCACAGGTATAAAAGAGAATGCAAGAGGAAAAACAGAAGAGACCAACAGAAGTACTGCCACCTCTCCAGCCTCGACAGGGACAGAGCAGCTCTCAGCTCTGCCAGCTTCAGATATCTCTTACGAGAATGTACCATCTAATTATCGAAAGGTGCCAAATCAGTAAGAACCTACAGACAGAGAATCAACAGAGGAACTACAAAAGATTCCGAAAGCCACAAACTTGGTTGTATTTTTGAGAGTGACTGAATTCCATTTTTTTTGCATAATAAATTAGCATCATATTTATTTGAACATCATTCCATTAGAACTTTATTGCATTCGGTATGTTACTTATTTAGTTAAAGTTCCCTGCTAGTAAAATAAATAAATTGTTAAGTATTTATTTTAAAGTGAATGCTGGTTATTTCTGGTAGTTAACCACTGAAGATTACTGAAGAACAGTTCACACCTTCCCACACACTTTCAACACATCACGGGGTGAGGTATTCCTCTCTGGGGGAACTCAGCGTTTCTTCTCAAAAGGGGGTCAACATCTGCATGATAACACTACTCAGCAAAACCCCAGGGTAAATCTCACTAATAAATTAAAACAAACATTGTTGGAATTAAGATCAATTATGCTGCTGCAGTAACAACAGAGGCTGCTGCTAACGGACAAAATGGCACTGGTTAGAACATACCGTTAAAACAGAAACGTGACTAGAATTCATTTCTTAAAGACACAGTACTGTCACATATTCTGCATTAATTCAAAACGTCCTTCCATCTTCAACGACTACCCTTTGGTCTTGCTGAATTAATGATGAATCCCTTATTTAACGCTGCCTCTACTTTTTAATGAGCTATCTTGGGTAGAAGACCGCTAAATTCTCAATTCACAAATGGGACCCCAAGTTTGTTATGATACGGGGTGAAGAGGAATGAGCTGTCTCCACATGCTGATTGAACATCCTAATTTGGTTTGCAACAAGTTTAATTTCAGAGGAACGCAATGCTCCATGGCGGGATCCTTTCCATTCATTTATTTTTTGTTGTTTAGAAGGAGCCACTTAAACCAGGCTTGTTTGATTCTAAGAAAGAGTAAGTTTATTTGTTAATGTAACCCGATAATTATAATTATTGCACTCAGATATGATTTAAAAAGTTAATAATACACAGAAATGTTGAAATATATGTACATGCAAATCAGCACTTGGCTTGGCTATGAGACATCAACGGTGATGCCATAAGATATAAGACCATAAAATGTAGGAGCAGAATTAGACAATTCGGTCCATCGATTCTGATCCGCCATTTGATCATGACTGATAAGTGTCCCAACTCCATTGTCCCGCCTTTTCTCCATAAGCTCTGTTCCCCTTTCCAATTCAGAACCTATCCATCTCCGTCTGAAATACGCTCAATAATCTGACCTCCACAGCCTTCTGTGGCAATGAATTCCACAGTTTCACCACCCTGCCTGGAAAATTTCTCCTGATCATAGTTCCAATGTGTTATCCCTTTACTCTGAGGCTGTGCCCTCGGATCCTAGTCTCTCTTACTACTGGTAACATCTTCCGCACGTTCACTCTACCCAGGCCTTTCAATATTCTCTTTGTTTCACTGAGAACCTCCCTCATTTTTCCAAAGTCCATCGAGTACAGATCAGAATCCTCAAACACTCCTCATACGTCAAGCCATTCATTCCCGGGATCATTGACGTCAACCTCATCTGGACCCTCTCCAGGGCCGGCACATCCTTCCTTAGCTATGGGGCCCAAAATTTCCGCTCTCTCACAATTTCACAATCTTGTTTACACACTTGCTTTGACTCTTTCACTGTCTTCCTCAATCATTTGGATGTCTTCCCTTTCTACTCTCTGCCCCTCTCTCACATTCTCTCCCTTCCTCATACTCGCTCTTCCTCTCTCACACACTCACAGACTCACACACATATTGAATGATGACCATATTGAATAGGGCGGCACGGTAGCACAGTGGTTCGCACTGCTGCTTCACAGCTCCAGGGACCTGGGTTCGATTCTCGGCTTGGTTCACTGTCTGTGTGGAGTTTGCAGATTCTCCTCGTGTCTGCGTGGGTTTCCTCGGAGTGCTCCGGTTTCCTCCCACAGTCCAAAGATGTGCAGGTTAGGTGGATTGGCCATGCTAAAATTGCCCTTTAGTGGCCTGAGATGCGTAGGTTAGAGGGATTAGTGGGTAAACTATGTAGGGGTATGGGGTAGGGCCTGGGTGGGATTGTGTTCGGCGCAGACTCGATGGGCCGAATGGCCTCTCTCTGTACTGTCGGGTTTCTATGATTTCTATGATTTCCTGTGAGCGGTCACTGTCCCAGTCACATCTTTCCAAAACAAAAGTGTGATGTTCAAAAACTCCAATAGAGTTTCACGGACCCGGCTGACCTGCGGAGGATGCGAGAATGCCAGGCAGTGTACTCTGCCGCGTCCGCCGCCAGGATCAACTGGGCCAAGTGCTCCGGACCCCTTGTCGGTCCATGGGAGACGGACCCCCTTCCGGAGGAGCTCAGGCCTTTCACCTGGAGCAGGGCCAACCTCCTCTACTTGGGGGCCCATCTCTGCCCAGCTGAAGAGTCCTGGCGGGCGAACTGGCGGGAGCTGGAGGCCAAAGTCTCCACCCACCTGAATCGCTGGACAGGGCTGGACTGCGAGTTCACGTCATAAACCAGCTGGTCGCCTCCACAAGATGTTGTTGCTGATATCCAGAGAACCCTCCTGCGGTTCTTCAGGGACAATCGACTGCACTGGGTCCCTGCTACGGTTCTGCATCTCCCGCTTGAGGAGGGTGGACAAGGTCTGGTGTGCCTCCGCACTCAGATAGCGACCTTCCGCCTCCAGGCCCTGCAGAGGTACCTTTACGTTGAGCCCCCTCCACAGTGGTGTGCCATGGCGACGTATTTCTTCCGCCAGTGGCACGGCCTCAATTATGACGTGCAGCTCCTGCATATCGAACTGGGGCGTGCTTCGACCACCCTGCAGGAGTTGCCCGTCTTTTACAAGGACCTCCTCACCATCTGGAACACGGTCGCCTCGCGACGCAGCTCCTCCCCCCGTCAGGAGTGGCGGCTCTCGTGCGAGAGCCGCTGCTCAGGAATCCGCTCCTCCAGCCGTATGACTTCAGGTGGCTGGCGGAGAGGAGGGCTGTGGACGCCGGGGTGACCAGAATCGGGGACGTGCTCGATGGCGGAGGGGCGGGCTGGATGAGTCCCCACGTGCTGGCTGAGCACGTGGGGATGACCGTCCGGCACGCGGCCAAAGCCATCCTAGACCTTAGGACGGTCGTGCTCGGCCCTGAAACTGCACGCAAACTCGAGGCGGCGCAGGCGTGCGGTGGGATCCCGCCCGAGCGTTCTCCTGTTCGGACGGAATTCCACATTGGCCCAAAACCTCAACCCCCCTCCCTGGGTGAGGTGCCCCACAGCCCGAGCTGAATCGCGGAAATGTCCTCCGTGCCTTTTTCTACCGCGCGGAGGCGTTTCCTGTGCGGGCTGCTGCTGCACACCTTCCACTACCACCTCCTCGCCTGTCGCCCGGATACACCTTGGCGGGCCTTGTTGCCGCCAGGCGGCGGAGGCCCCGCTGGAGGTCCCTCTACGGAGGGATCTCCCCCAATTACGTCGGGGACCTGGGGTGGAGGGTGATGCATGCAGCAGTACCGCACAACCGTAGGATTCACTGGTTCACGGGCTCCGAAGAGTGCCCTTTCTGTGGCCTTGTGGAGTCCATGGATCATGTCTATGTTTTGTGTCTTAGGCTGCACTCCCTTCATGTTTTCCTAAAGAACCTTTTATTGATGTTTTGTTTGCACTTCAGTCCCACGCTCCTGATCTACGGACACCCGATGCGGACAGGGGAGGGTCGGGATGGCGACCTCCTCGTGAACCTGCTCCTGGGCCTGGCGAAACATGCCATTTACCGGTCCAGGCAGCGGGCGATCGAGGGGGCCGTCCATCCTGACTGTCTTCCCCTCCACCGCGGCTACATTCGCGGCCGGGTGTCCCTGGAGAGGGAGCATGCGGTGTCCACGGGCGCGGTTGACGACTTCTGCGCCCGCTGGGCACCGCAGGGGTTGGGGTGCATTATTGACCCTAATAATCACATTTTAATTTGATGGTTTTGAGCTTCCTTTGTACTTTGATTTCTGTTCAGGCTGTTCCCCCTCCTTTTTGGGGAGCTGCCCCTTTTACTTTGTCCTGACTTAATCTGAGTTAGTTTATTTGGTTTGACCTAAAAAGTGGGCAACATCTGCCCCACCCAAAACGTGACTGACAACGCCTTGAGCCAATCAACGAGTTCCTTGCAGCTCATTGACCAATCGAAATTCGGTCTCACCCTGGCAGGAGATTGGGCCAAAGTTCTTAAAGTGGAGGTGCAATGAGAATTATGGTCTATCAACATTATTTTGCGGTTGTCAATTAAAGTGACAATCAGGTGGCAGAAATTCAGAGGGCGTGATAAAGGAGGCACAGGGAAGAGGGAGTACAGAAGTGCAAAGAAGGTTCACCAAGATGTTGTCTGGTCTCGGGGGTGTTGACTATGAGGAGATTTTGTATAAACTAGGATTGTTTTCACTGGAAAGACGGAGGCTGATGGGAGACCACATAGAGGTCTACAAAATTATGACAGCCATCGACAGGGTGGATAGTCAGACGCATTTTCCCAGGGTGGAAGTGTCAATTATAAGGGGGCACAGGTTAAAGGTGAGAGGCGGAAATTTTCAGGGAGGTTTCCGGGCAAGTTTTTCACGCAGAGTGATGGGTGCCTGAAACAAAGCTGCCATAGGAGGTGGCAGAAGCAGCCACATAATGAACATTGATTAGGCATCTGTATAGGTACATAAATAGGGAGGGAATAGAGGGATACGGACCGAGTAAGGGCAGAAGGGTTTTCGTAGTTTAGTTATGGCATCATGATAAACATGGGCTTGGAGGGCCGAAGGGCTTGTTCCTTTGCTGCACTTTTCTTTATTTGTTTATCTTTGTAAATACACGGGAATATAGAAATGTTACAGTGCAGAATAAGAACATTTGACCCATCATATTTGTCCCAACTCTCTGAATGAGCAAGTCAGCTGCTACTCTTCTCCCTCCTTTCTCCCGAGAACACTGCGCGTTTTCATTTCAGAAAACAGTCTAATCCCCTGTTGAAATGTTTCAGGTGAACCTTCCTTCACCACACACTCAGGCTGTGCATTCCCGGTCCTCACCACTGGCTGTGCCCAATGTTGTGGGAGTCCAGGATTAGGGGTCATAGTTTGAGAATAAGGGGTAAAGGTTTTAGGATTGAGGCGAGGGAAACTTTCTTCAAATTCTGGTGAATTTGTGGAATTTACGACCACTGAATGTAGTTGAGGCCAAAACGTTCTCTCATTCCAAGAGGAAATTAGAAACAGCTCCTGGAGCTAAAAGGATCAAGGCATATGGGAGGAAGGCGGGATGATGAGCCCTGATCATAATGAATGGTGGAGCAGGCTCGAAGGGCCGAATGGCCTCCTCTTGCTCTATTTTCTGTGTTTCTATGAATCTTCTCTCAAACTTCTCTTCCTGAAGAAATCCCTCCTAACCTCTCCAATCTATCTTCACGACTGAAGTTCCTCAGCACTGGTAACATTCTCGTGAATCATGCCTCCACTCTATACAACACCTTCAAATCCTTCCCAAAACACGCCACCTGCAACTGGACTCAATACTCGAATTGACACTTGTGCAAGTTCTATATAAGCCCGTTGTTCTTACACTCTGTTCCCCTATTATTAAGGCCTATCATTTGTAATTGTCCGGGACCAGAGCAGAAACTCCAAGTTACATTATGCAGTTAGCCTGGACCCCAACGTTTGAATTAGGAAAAGCATCAGGTGTTTCGCTCCAGGTGTGACGCAATTAACCCACATTTGACCTCTGCTTTTATCAAAACAAACTGTATTTGAGAACACGGTTTGAATAGAGCAAAAAGAATTAACATAAATTTAACCAATTGAAATACTTAAACAGGGGCGGCACGGTAGCACAGTGGTTAGCACTGCTGCTTCACAGCTCCAGGGTCCCGAGTTCGATTCCCGGCTTGGGTCACTGTCTGTGTGGAGTTTGCACATTCTCCTCGTGTTTGCGTGGGTTTCCTCCGGGTGCTCCGGTTTCCTCCCACAGTCCAAAGATGTGTGGGTTAGGTTGATTGGCCAGGTTAAAAAATTGCCCCTGAGATGCGTAGGTTAGAGGGATTAGCGGGTAAATATGTGGGGGTAGGGCCTGGGTGGGATTGTGGTCGGTGCAGACTCGATGGGCCGAATGGCCTCCTTCTGCACTGTAGGGTTTCTATGATTCTATGATTCTATGAACATAAATAAGGTATAAGTCTCAACAACCAACATTCCCTATAATTCCAGTGTAAGCATCATGTTCCATAGATATAAATCGCATTTTCAGAACCAGTTAGCAATAAAACCCAATATGCTCACGGGGTTGCGAGGTGTCCAGCCTTTTAGCACTACTGCACAGAGATCCAGACGGACACCTGTCTGATAATTCTCATACAGCAACCTCCCGAGAAAGATCCATTCCCAAGTAGCAAAATCTCAGAGAAAGATACTTATTTCCTGGCAGATTCAAGTCTCTAAATCCAGGAAGAACGAGAGACAGAGAAAGTGACCTTTCTCTGCAGATCACAAACAGCACACTGCCCTTGAGCGATCAGTGCAAGCCTAGATCCACACAATCACCTGATTCTCCTGTCACGTAACCTAATCAAGCCCTACAGTTGCAAAGTTGCTTTTCGAAGTTAGAATTTGATGTTAGTAAAGATGCGAAAATCTTAAAAATGCTAGAGGGAAAAAACATTGCGCGGTCCCTTTAAAAGCTGATGTTTTGTATCAGTGCTTGGATTGTTCAAATGCAAAGTACATCCAGAATCCAAGCTGAATCATTTGTATCAAAACATTAAGCAGTAGTCCTGACAAGACAACCTGTTTCTGTTTGAATTCAGCCCAATTGGTTTAAAACAGGCACTCAGTTATCACAAAAATATTAGATTAAATTTGATGACGTTGACAAAGAGAACAAACAAAGAACAAAGAACAGTACAGCACAGGAAACAGGCCCTTCGGCCCTCCAAGCCTGTGCCGCTCCTTGGTCCAGCTAGACCAATCGTTTGTATCCCTCCATTCCCAGGCTGCTCATGTGACTATCCAGGTAAGTCTTAAACGACGTCAGCGTGCCTGCCTCCACCACCCTACTTGGCAGCGCATTCCAGGCCCCCACCACCCTCTGTGTAAAAAACGTCCCTCTGATGTCTGAGTTATACTTCGCCCCTCTCAGCTTGAGCCCGTGACCCCTCGTGATCGTCACCTCCGACCTGGGAAAAAGCTTCCCACTGTTCACCCTATCTATACCCTTCATAATCTTGTATACCTCTATTAGATCTCCCCTCATTCTCCGCCTTTCCAAGGAGAACAACCCCAGTCTACCCAATCTCTCCTCATAGCTAAACAGCAGACTCCTCAACAGCAGACTAATCCTATTTTAGGAAAATTGGTAGATCATCACAGGTAGAAAAGAGAGTGCAGTGGGAAAAACAGAAGAGAGCAATAGAAGAACTGGCACCTCTCAAACCTCGAGAGGAAAGAGCAGCTCTCAGCTCTGCCAGCTTCAGATATCTCTTACGCTAATGCACCATCTATCAAAACGCATCAAATCAGTAAGAACCTACAGGCAGAGGAATCAACCGAGGCACTACCAAAGATTCCAAAAGCCACAAACTTGGTTGTATTTTTGAGGGTGACTGAATTCCATGATTATATTTTTTGGTTAATGAATGAGCATCATAATTATTCGAACCTTATTTTATTCAGTATGTTACTTATTTAGTTAAAGTTCCCTGCTAGTAAAATACATAAATTGTAAAGTGTTTACTTTCAAGTGAGTATCAGATTTTTCTGGTAGTGAACCACGAAACGTTACTGAAGAACAGTTCACACCTTCCAACACACTTTTAATAGATCACGGGTTGAGGTATTCCTCTTTGGGGGACTCGGCGTTACTTCTCAAAAGGGGGTCACCATCTGCATGATAACACTACACTGCAAAATGCCAGGGGAAAACTCATTAATAAACTAAAACAAATATTGTTGAAATTGAGATCAATTATTCTGCTGCAGTAACAACAGAGGCTGCTGGTTACAGTCAAAATGGCACTGGTTAGAACATACCGTTACAACAGACACGTGACTAGAATACATTTCTTAAAGGCACAATACTGCCACATATTCCATATTAATTCAAAATGTCCTTCCACATTCAACGACTACCCTTTGGTCTTCCTGAATTAATGATGCACCCCTTATTTAACGCTGCCTCTACTTTTTTGATGAGCTATCCAGGAAAGAAGACCACTAAATTCTCAATTCACAAATGGGACCGAAAGTTTGTTATGATACGGGGTGAAGAGGAATGAGCTGTCTCCACATGCTGATTGAATATTCTCATTTGGTTTGCAACACGTTTAATTTAAGAGGAACACAATGCTCCATGGCGGGCTTCTCTCCATTCACTTATTTTTTGTTGTTTAGAAGGAGTCACTTCAACCAGGATTGTTTGATTCTAAGAAGGTGTAAGTTTATTAGTTAATTTTACCCGAGAAATATAATTATTGCACGTAGATATGATTTATGAATCAGCATTTGGCTTGGCTATGAGACATAGATGTTGATACCATAAGATATAAGACCATAAGATATAGGAGCAGAATTACGCTATTCGGTCCAGCGATTTTGATCCACCATTTGATCATGGCTGATAAGTGTCCCAACTCCATTGTCCCGCCTTTTCTTCAGAACTTTTGTTCCCCGTACCAAGTAAGAACCTATGCATCTCTGCCTGAAATACACTCAATAATCTGACCTCCACAGCCTTCTGTGACAATGAACTCCACAGATTCGCAACCCTGGCTGGAAACTTTCTCCTCATCGCCGCTCTAAAATGTTGTCCCTTTACTCTGAGACTCTGCCCTCAGAACCTAATCTATCGGACTAATGAAAACATCTTCCGCACATCCATTCTACCCAGGCCTTTCAGTATTCTCTAAGGTTCAATGAGAACCCCTCTCATTTTTCTAAAGTCCATCCAGAATCCTCAAACACTCCTCATATGTCAAGCCTTTATATCCCGGGATCATTAACATGAGCCTCCTCTGGACTCTCTCCACAGCCAGCACATACTTCCTTAGAAATGGAGCCCAAAATTGCTCCCAGTATTCCAAACGTGGTCTGACCAGAGCCTTATAAAGCTTCAGCAGTACATTATTGTTTTTGTACTCTAGTCCTCTGGACACGAATTCTAACATTGCATTTCTCTTCCTAACTACCAACTCAACCTGCAATTAACTTTAAGAGAATCCTGGAGTAGGACTCCCAAGTCCCTTTGCGCTTCCCTTCACCGTTCCTGACATGAAGTTGGGTGATTCCAGTGCAGCTCTCTGACAGATTCACAGTCATTGGGAGACATTTGTTGCTCCAGGGTCATGGGAGAGGCTACCATGTTCCCTTTGGATTGTGGCTTCCAATAAAACCAAGAAAGCCTTTGTCTGAAAACTGCAGGGGTGACGGTTTAGTGGTTCTTCTTGTGTGTTTCACACACGCAATACACCAACATACTGGCACCCAGGCCAGGTGTGCAGTAGAGTTTATATACATTTCCCTGTGGGAATCCTGGAAGAAAACGTTGTGCAGGCGAAGTATGTGTTTTTTTAGCTCCCACCATTTCCACATTCTGAGATATAATTCAACAGGAACTGGATTTCAGGATAGCAGCTCTGAGGTGAGGCAATCAGCCTCCATTTTCACCACAACCACAGAATATTAATGCTCAGCTTCATGCTTTTTATATCTTTTTTTCAAGTGATTCCTTTTAAACTGGCTATGGGACCTCTTTAGTTGCAACATTCCACGTTCTCTCAGCACTGTCCCGCATGGAGAATCCACATCGGAATTCTCCAGGAAGTGGTGCGATCGCACTATCAACCGTATGTTGCTCAGTGTGTTTTATTGTACTTCTTTTAGAAAAGGTTTTCCGTAAAAAATGTGCAATGCGGGAAATTTTCCAGAATGTGATCTCTTCACAATATCAGCTATATTTTGCATTTTTTTAAAATAACTGGTCTTCCTTTAAATAAGAAGTGAAATATGTCCATGTGTAATTTGTACCTCTAATTTGTTTTCCATTACACTACCAAAAGAAAATATTATACATTTCTCTGATTTGAACATTGTGACAAGCTATGAGTGACGTTGGGGCGAGTGCAGCCGGAAAATCCCACCCAAAGTCTTCACAACAGTCTCCCACACACTCTCTCTCCCACACTGTCGCACTCTCTCACAAATTCACTAACGCTTTCAGTCTCCCACACACCCTCTCCCAAACTCTCTCCAACTCTCACTCTCTCACAATTTCACAATCTCGTTTACATACTTGCTTTGACTCTTTCACTGTCTTCCTCACTAATTTGTATGTTCTCCCTTTCTATTCTCTGCCCCCCTTTCTCACACTCTCTGCCTTTCTCATACTCACATTCCTCTCTCACACTCGCGCACTCACGTACTCACTCTTCCTCTCTCACAATCATGCACTCATATATTCACACTTCCTCTCTCACACTCACGCACTCACATAAACATACACATATTGAATTACAGTAACAGCCCCATTTCATCTCTCAAGGTCTCTCACTCACACCCCCCTCAGGCACTCTATCTCACTCACTCATTTTCTCTCACTCTTAACATTCAGGCACTCACTCTCTCATACTTGCTCTATCATACTCTCTCTCACAAACACATTCATTCACAATTTCTATCACACGCTCTCTTCAAATTTCGCTTGCAGTCTCTTAAAATCACTCAACATCTCAAATTATTTTTAACAATCCATCACACATTGTTTCCTTCACTATCAATCACTCACTCTCAAAATCTCACACACTCTATCCACCAAACTCTCACACGGTCTCGCACACTCTCACTCTCACGCATTCTATGTCACATTCTCTCTCACAATCTCTCTTACGCTCTCTCAAACTCTCAAAATGTCCCCCCCCCCCCACGCTCTCTTGGGCTCTCCCTCTCTGAGTCTCTCTCTCTCTCCGTCTCTCACAGTCACTTACTTGCACTCACATACCAATACACATATTGAAATGCACAAACACCCCCATACAAACTCACACACTCTCTCACATTCTGGCGAAGTCCCTCTCTCCAATTCACTCACTGTCATTCTCTCTCTCTCTTTCTCGCACCCTCTGTCTTTCCCACTCATACACAAACACTCTCAATCTCACACACGCAGTCACAGTTTCTCTCACAAAATCTCACCGTCTTTCACTCCCTCACATACAATCCCTCACGCTCTCACGTTCTCACCCGCTCATACCCCTGCACACTATGACGCTCTCTCTCACCATTTCTCACTCTCTCTCTCAACCTCTCTCACTCCTCTCTCATACACTGTCTCAGGGTCCCACATTCTCGCCCAGTCATACTCTGGCATACTCTCACAATCTCTCTCACACTCTCAAACTCCCTCTCACGTTCTCCCTGACAATCTTTCTTCCAATCTCTCTCACATTCTCTCACTCTCACATGAACAAGCATATGCGCACACATAGACACATGTGTTCTTCCTCTCTCCCTATCTCAAAGACACACAGATTCACGCACACATTCATTCACTCTTACAAATGATCACACAGGCAATCCCATTTTAGTATCTGAAAAACATGCATACACACAGACACACACATTCACAGACATAATCTCTCTCACACACATACACATACTTCAACATACACTCTCTCACACAGACATTATCTCATTCTCTCTCAGACACATTTAAACACACAAAGGCACACACTCTCGCTCACACACGTGTGCAAATTAAGTTACAATAATTGTGGAAATTAAGTTATGACAAACAAGGATGCCAAGTGATGAAAAATGCTTATTCGAAAGCAAGGCCTTCAGTGAGGCCAGGACTCACGCACTCAGGATAAGAGTCGAATGTAACCAGTTCCCTAGAAACTGCATTCCAGGGCTTGGCCAAAGGATGAAAACAAAGACAAGTTACCATGGCAAATACCAAAAAACAAGATATGTTGACATATTATGCTAATGAAGGAGATGGTTTCCAATTGGACAAGGAAGGGCAAAAGGCTATGCTATGGCTGGTGGAATATGTATGCAAGAGAAGGATTATAAATTCTATCGGTTGAAAGTACACCAATTTGGCTGTAAGTTTATTGGTGATCCAACTGGAATGTTCTCTCTCATTAGCTATAAAGTATTACAACTGACATTGTTTGCGGAACTCTGTCAGAACACTGTCGTGAAATTTACTGTGTCTGTACTCATTGTTAGCAGGTAATAAAAGCTAAAAAGATTTGAGCACTCACTGCGCATTGTCTGGTTAATCCTCAGCACACACAATGTCATGGAGTCCATCATAAATACACACAGAGAAACATATACACAAAATCTCAGCCGTCTGCAGAGACACCCATACTCTTAGAAACACACATCCACACCCACACACGCAGACACACGCTCATAGACACACGCCCAAACACACATACTGATAAACACACACACACTTAAACATTATCACATTCTCAATCTCGTCATCTCTCACACACTCCACCCTGCTTCGAACATAGTCTTTCGACTTGTAGTCTCCCACATTTTGTCCCTCTCTCACACTCTCTCACACTCATATACTGATACACACTGATTCACACAAACATATAAACCATTCCTCTTGCAATCGTGTCCTCTCACAAACACACTCTCATGTTTTGCATTCTCAAACTCTCGGACACTCACACTTTATAACACACACACTCTCTCACAGAGTATCGCACACAATCCCTCTTTAACACTACCTCTCTCCCTCACACTCCATCTCTCACACACTCACGCTCTCTGACACGGCCATTTTCTTCCCCTTGCCCCATCTTCTCTCAGGCCATCTCAAATCACAGTTCATACTCTACCCAAACCCTTCCCCATCTCTCTCTCCCGCCATACATCTCTATATAACTATCTCCCTGTCACCGCATGTGTCTCCATTTCTCCCTCCATGTCTCCCTCAAACGCTAACCCCAAATGTCTCACTTACCATCTGATCCTTTTTGTCTTCCTCTCGATCAATCCATTCGTCATCCTCCACCTCATTCTCTGTCATGCACTCTGTCTTCAAAACCCTCGGCCCCCTGTCTCATTATCTCGATCTCACCCATCAGTCTCCCACCCTCTCACCCCACGAACCAGAGTGGACAGAGTTGACTTCTTTCTAAGGATATCCTAGTATTTTAAACTCTATACATTTCACCCCATCTGACTCCACTCTCCCTTCACCCACGCTCTCACCCACTGTCTCTCCTTCCTCTCTCTCACTCAGACAGTCAATTTCCACCTCTCGCTCTTACCCATTTTTATCCCGCCCTCTCTCTAACTTCTCTCTTCATCTCCCATCCTATCTAGTCTCAGTCTATCTCACAACTCATCTCTCTCTCTCTCTCTCTCCCTCTCTCTCTCTCTTTCTCTCTCTCTCACACACTTTCTCAGGTTTCTGTCTCACTCGTTCTCTCCACATCTCAACACATTCTCTATCACACATTGAATTTGTGAATCAGATGATGGAAAAGTTCCAGTTGGAGCCGACCTGTTTCCTTTCACATCTAGCTATGCTTTTGGCTGGTCTACGTGTTTGTATCTGCTACAGGCTCTGAATTTTCTGAGGTGTTCCATTCTAAAATGTTTTCACAGTTTGAAGAGCTGCATTAGATTGAGGAATGGAATCACTTTCTTTGTATATGAAATAGCTCCAGGTAATTGATTCAATGAATGTTGCAACTTATGCTCACCCATAACCCATTTATATCCCATAACTGAATGTCCACAGTTGAAGAGTCAATTATATCCCAGTAACCACCCGGAGAAACTACCCAGAGAACGTAATCACTGAATGGTCACAGTCCAGTGACAGATATCACTGAAACAACCTGAGATCTAGAGATGGGACGTTTGAGTGGAAAGCATCTGTCCTGTAATTATTTACTGATAAATGTGATCAACACAGTCCAGTGTTTGGACTCTAAAAATAACTATGTGTTATCACTGAACTCAATATCGTAATCTCTTTGCTCATATATATATATATTTTAAATCTTAAAACTATGTTGCCAGCACAATATCCCTGAGGTGATTGTAAAGGGTATAAATGAAAGTCTTTGGGAATTTATCAGCTCAGAGTTTAAAACAGCGACACTGACGGCAGCACGAAGGGACACATCACCTCACATTGAAAATGCTGAATACAATTCGAATGGCTCAGAGGATATTCTACATAATCCTAGCTCTTATCCGTCTCCTTGGTAAGTGACTATACCCACTGAAGTTGTGTAAATCTGTGCTTTCTGAATTTATACTCTGACTGAAAATGTTCCATGCTGACCTCATGTTCACTGTTAGACAGACACCAGATGAACGGTGCAATTCATTTAAATCAAACGTCTTGAAACATCTCAATGGTTTTAATCCTGTGCATCAACTGATTATAAACCTCTGTAAGAAATTCACGGTTCTCTCTCATCAATGAATGTGTGGTCTTTCGAGGACTATTGTGTGCTGTTGGATCGGATCTCAATGAAGATGGGCGGCATGGTGGCACAGTGGTCAGCAATGATGCTTCACAGCGCCAGGGACCTATGTTCGAGTCTTGGCTTGAGTCACTGTCTGTGTGGAGTTTTCACATTCTGCCCGTGTCTGCGTGGGGTTCCTCCCTCCGTCCAAAGATGTGCAGATGCGGTGAATTAGACATGATAAATTCTCCCTCAGTGTACCCGAACAAGCGCCAGAGTGCGGCGGCTAGGGGTTTTCCACCATTTCTTCATTGCAGTATGAATGTAAACCTACTTGACGAAGATATAAACTTTAACTTTGCTTTGCCCTCTGAAGGAAGGTACAATGCTGCTAAATATACAATTGCAGTGAAGTTGATCATTAATGAGATTGGATTTTCTGACAGCACTGAATAGGTATTCCTTGAAGTATCTGCCAGTGTAGAATTGTATTGAATGCGTGTCTCTCACCAGAGTGGAATATCTGATCTAAGGATCCATCCATTTCTGGCACTGTCTGCCCTTGGAGAATCGAACTGTGTGTGGGACAAGAACTGGAATGAAATTATGATGTGGAGATGCCGGCGTTGGACTCGGGTGGGAACAGTAGGAAGTCTCACAACACCAGGTTAAAGTCCAACAGGTTTATTTGGTTTCACGAGCTTTCGGAGAGCTGCTCCTTCATGAGATGGGTGAGCCAGTCACCTGATCAAAGAGCAACCTAACCTGGTGTTGTGAGACATCTTACTGGAATAAAATAAGGTGGTTCTATGTTGATTTCATATAGGTGAGTGAGTTTTCCATTCCATGGAGCTGTCTCTGTGTTTTAACTTTGGAATAGGTTGAAAACAGGAAGAGTTTAGTATTGTTTTGAAGATGTTTGCGAATGAGTGTATGAAGCGAAATGTCTCGATGTCTCTGATTTCCAACTCACTGTTCCAACAGAAACAGATCTTAACTGGTCTCTGACATTCAGACAGCCCAGCACAACACGTGCAGTAGTCGAATTATATTTTGTGACACTTTTCTCATCTCTATTAATCTCGAAATGAACTCGGATGTGTCTTTTTAACCTGTGTCGTTGCTTTACAGGATTTGTGAGTCTGTTCACGTGGACCCTCGAGTCAATTCAGATGCTTGTTTTCCAAGCACCGACTCATTTATAAAAGAGTCAACTTCTCTCTGAGGTTACGTTGGTATTTTAAGCTCCATGTATTGCACCACACCTGCCGGCCCCATCTCCTCCCCATGCCCTCCTCCACTGTCTCTCTTTTCTCTCTCTCCCTCAGATAATCAATCTCCCCTCTGGCTCTTACCCAGTTTTTTTTTTTCTTCCGTCCTTTCTCTCTCTCGTTCTCTGCTCTCATTATATTAATTTCCCAATTGACCTGCCCACTTTATCAGTGTTAATGTATTACTGTAATTAGTTGGGTTCTTCCTCTGTAGTTGTGGTCATTCTCAGTTTTGTTTCTCAATTTTGAAATTATCATTTTGTTTCCCGATTCCATATTGTTGATGTAAGTGGTGAAGGGCAGTGATCCCAGCGCTGATCCAGGTGGAACACCATTTCCCACCTTCCACCAATCAGAGTAAATCCCTTTAACTCCTCCTCCATCTACACCTATAACTGTGTGGACAAATTCCCCTCCAACTCGATTCCCAAGTTGCTGATGACACCACCGTCGTGGGTCAGGTCTCAGACAATGATGAGACGGAGTACAGGAAAGAGATAGAGAATCTGGTGAACTGGTGCAATGGCATTATTCTCTCCCTCAATGTCAGTAAAACGAGAGAGATAGTCATCGACCTCAGGAAGCATAGAGGACAACATGCCTCTCTCTACATCAACAGGGGTGAAGTGGAAATGGTTGAGAAATTCAAGCTTTTAGGTGCCCAGATCACTAACAGCCTGCCCTGGTCCCTCCACGCTAATGCTATAATTAACAAAGCCCAACAACGTCTTTACTTTCTCAGGAGGCGAAGGAAGTCTGCTACAACTCTCATCAACCTTTACAGATGCACCATAAAAAGCATTCTTTCTGGTTGTATCGCAGCTTGGTATGGATCCCTCCTTTGTCCAAGACTGCAAAAAAATTACAAAGCTTCGTGAAGGAAGCCTGGTCCATCATGCAAGCCAAACTCCCATCCACTGACTCTGTCTATACTTTCCACTGCCTCAGAAAAGCAGCTGGCATAATTAAGGACCACACGCACCCCGGACATACTCTCTTCCAACTCCTTCCATCAGGAATAAGATACAAATGTCTGAGGACACGTACCAACCGACCCGAGAACAGCTTCTTCACTGCTGCCATCAGATTTTTAAAACACCTACTTCATACTTTTCTCTACACCCTAGCTATGAGTGTAACACCACATTCTGCACTCTCTCCTTTCCACCTCCATGTACAGTATGCTTTGTTTGTATCGCACGCAAGAAACAACATCACTGTTTCCCAGTACATATGACAATAATAAATCAATTGAAATCCCTTTGTTCTATCTCTGTAGACAGCTTGTTGTCCATTCTGCTGCTGGGCCTCTGACGCCTCTACTTTCTCAAGAGGCTAAGGAAGCCCGTGACACACGCTCTTCCACCTTCTTCCATCGCAGAAAAGATAGAAAAGTCTGAGGACAGGTACCAACTGGCTCGAGAACAGCTTCTTCCCTGCTGCCATCAGATTTTTAATTGACCTACTTCATACTTTTCTCTGCAACCCAGCTATGACTGTAAAACAACATTTTGCACTCTGTCCTTTCCATCTCTGTGTCCGGTATGCTTTGTCTGTATAGCGCGCCAGAAAGAATACGTTTCACTGTACACTAATATATGTGACAATAACAAATCAAATCAAATCCCTTTGTCCTCTCTTTGTACGCAGCTTGCTGTCCGTTCTGCTGCTGGTCCTCTGATTCCACTTGCTGTGAAAGAACAGAGATGATATGAGATGAATCTGCTATGTCATGTCTTGCTAACGTAATTGAGACAACGAAAGTGTTTGGCATCCATCATACTGATCCACCGCACAGTTTCTGACAGCTTTTGAAATAATTCATAAAATCTGTCAACAATATTTATTTTGGAATACGTGCTGACTATTATTTATTTCAGTGTGTGGTGAAAGATGTTTTATCCTCTGTTATAATTTTGATTCCTTTTGATTTGATTTATTTTCGTCACGTGTTGGGATAGAGTGAAAAGCATTGTTTCTTGCGTGCTGGAGAGGCCAAACATACCGTTCATAGAGTACACGGGGGAGAAAGAATGTAGAAGGTGCAGAATGTAGTATTACAGTCATAACAGACTCCCACATCTCCCGGAGTGCTGAGTGACACCAATACCGTCTCACAATCAGAGGTAGCTTAGGGTCATAATATTCCCTCACTAGATCTGCCAATTCCTGGAAGGTATTGGTATCGGGCGCATCTGGGAAAGATAAGCTGCGAATAACGGAAACTGCCCACAGTCCATAAGTGGTCAGAAGAATGATTCATTACTTTTCATCTACCACAATGTAATTAGCCCCAAAAGAGTTACACGTGGGTTGCACATATTGGGCCCAGTCCTCCTTCCACAGCCAGGTCAAAAGAGGTCAGTTTCCCAAACAAAAGCATGATGACTGAAAATGGCTTCCCAAGTAAAGCTGGCTGTTAGCGAGCAAGTTCCTTAGAGTTGTCCTTTTTCCTCATTGCCACTGAAATAACTCCTCAGAGGCTAGTGTCCCTTCACGTGATTCCCTTTATTTACAAATGATCTCCACACCTAAGTGTGCTCCGGGCACAAAGTCAAAATCCGAGAGTCAGTAGCCCTGACACTCCTCAATATGTGCACAGGTGAGACTCCCTGATGGGGCCAGGCAATCAGGGAGCTCATACTCCAAGAGGACCACCTCTTGTGTCTCGTTGAGGTCATTACAGTTTCCAAAGCGGGAGGGGTTTTATTCCTGGGAAAAGTGTGATATGGGAATGTTCGGAAAAAGACAATGTTGTATTCTTCGGAGTGGGTGCCTTACGAATGAGTGAACCTGGAGAGGGTCTATTCCTGGGAAGAATGCCCTGGGATACTTCCTAAAACGGGCAGGTGCATGTTCTCGTGAAAAATGCAGCTATCTGAGGTTCCAAATATCGAGAAGGTATGTTCCACGGAAATCTCTGTTCTGTGCTCTCAAACTCCATGAGATATCAAGTCCCGGGAAGGGTAAAAAGCGGTTTAGGGACCGATTATTGGGTGGGAGGAGGGATGACAGTTCCTATTGACAATCGCTGCTATACTTGTGTCTGCCTTGTGAAACCGCGTCATACTGAGTTAATCCTGCCAAACAGACTGAGCTTCACTGTGGCACAGTGGTTAGCACTGCTGCCTCACAGCGCCAGGAACCCGGCTTCAATTCCAGCCTCGGGTGACCATCTGTGTGGAGTTTGCACATTCTCCCCGCGTCTGTTTGGCTTTCCTCCAGGCTCCGGTTTCCTCCCACCCTCCAATTTTATGCAGATTCAGTGGAATGGCCATCTGCATTTTCCCTTAGTGTACAAAAATGTGCGCGGTCGGTGGATTGGCCATACTAAATTGACAATATTGAAGCATCAGAGGGATTAGCAGGCTGAATATGTGGGGTAACGGAGATGGGCCTTGGTTGGGATTGTTGTCGGTATAGGTTCGATGGACCAAATGGCCTCCTCCTGCACTGGAGAGATTCTATGATTCGAACTATTAACAGGATCTTGCTGCTGCCATCAAACTGAGAGGACTGCAATTCAGGTTCCTGTGCCAACCCCCCTTCACCCCCCAACCCCACTCCGCTCCTCCACTCACGCTCCCCACCATAAACTGTGCATTTTTTATGGTATTGTCCATTTTGCAATTTTAATCTACCAGCACTCCTCCACCAACACGTTCAAACCCACGCACCCCATGCCCATTTTCTTGATGCTGAAGTCCAATAATTGCCACCAGTTCAGACACGGAAAATGGTTATTCAGTAATATCCCAGCTCTTCTCCCTGCTCTCTCTCTGACAGTTAATTTACTGGGAATTGTGATCCTGAGTCGGGGAAAGTGTGGCCTTGCTTCCTGCACCACTCGTTATCTGGTGGCCATGGCTTCAGCGGATCTGCTGTACATTATCATTACACTCATATTGATCCGGATGAATTATTAATATTTGCCCCAGAATTTCTTGTCCTTCAGCCCTGTGTGTCGTGTTAAGTCAATCCTGGCGTTTGTAGCCACGGACTGTTCTGTCCGGTTCACCTTATCTTTCTGCTTTGACCGATTGGTGGCCATTCATTGTCAGAAACTGAAGGCTCAGTATTGCACTGGGGAAACTTTAGCTGTGGTTCTGATAACAACCGGCATCCCGTTCTTTGCTAAAAACATCCCCTGGTACTTTGCAATGAAATCTGTGGTGATAATCGACAACATCTCATGGTTCTGCAAGACAAAGCCAAGCTTTTACACTGATGATGGATGGGTTGGAGTTTCGTTGTTTGACCAAATTTTAACCCCATTGCTCCCATTCGGTTTAATCCTGTTGATCAACGCTCTGACAGTCAGTCACAGTTTAGTGGCCAGTCGAGTCCAGAAGGAACTGAGGGCTCAGAGTAAGGGAAGAGAATCGCAGAGACTAAGAGATGGAGATCAGAAGGAAGTCAATCATTTTGCTTTTCAACATATCCGGAATTTTCATTTTGCCCTGGTCAGAGAACGTTGTAAAATTTTTCTATGTGTTCATGTTACCTTACATCTCAAAGCCTAAATGTATATTACAAAATGTTGGATTCATGCTGAGAAATTCACACAGCTGCACAAGCACATTTGTTTGTGCATTGACTCAGTCCAGTTTAAGGAAACAGATCAAGATCACGGTGAAATATCCGGTTACTTCATTTATTCAATTAATAAATAAAACTGACTGCCAGTCAATGAGTGACCGTGTTTGTCCTGTCCGCCAATCAGGAGGTGCACAGCCTGCAGAGCCAATCATGGAGTCTATTCCTTCCACAGGCCAATGCTTCCGCCAATCAAGGAGCTCTTAATGCTTATTACAATCACCATCAGCCATCAGAGTCTCAGCTTTCAGACTGATAGCCCCATCACCCAATGAGGGAGCTCCACCTGCTGACCGAAAGCCGTCTCAGCCAATCAAGAACCCCAAACTTGCAGACAGACAACCGCCAATACCAATTAGCGAGCTTTGGAAGCTGACTGAAAGAATCCTGAGTCAATCAGTTGGTTCAGCCAGCTGTCCGACACATGCCTCAACCAATCGGTGAGCTCCAAATGCCAGGTGAGGGCCGCCTCAGCCAATGGGAGGTGTCATCCATTGATTTACAACTGCTCAATCCAATCATAGAGTTTCATCAAGTGATAGAAGTCTCAACTAATCAGGGCACTCCATCTGTGAATGTCACGGACAATCGAAAAGACCCTTCACAATCCTGTTACTGGTCAAAATCTGCCCCACCCACAACGTGACTGACAACGCCTTCAGCCAATCATCAAATTCATTGCAGCTCATTAACCAATCGAAATTCAGTCTCACCCTGGCGGGAGATTGGGCCAAAGTTCTTAAAGAGGAAATATACTGAGAATTATGGTCTATCAACATTATTTTGCGGTTGCCAATTAAATTGACAACCAGACGGCAGAAATTCAGAGGGTGCGATGAAGGAGGCACAGGGAAGAGGAAAGAGGTCGTAAAAAAGTGCAAAGAAGTTTCACCAAGATGTTGTCTGGTCTCGTCTCGACTATGAGGAGAGGTTGTATAAACTAGGGCTCTCACTGGAAGGGCGGGGCTGATGGGAGACATCATAGAGGTCTACGAAATGATGAGAGCCATCGACAGGATGGATAGTCAGATGCATTTTCCCAGGGTGCAAGTGTCAATTACAAGGGGGCGCAGGTTAAAAGTGAGAGGGGGAAAGTTTAAGGGAGATTTATTTCCGGGCAAGTTTTTCACGCAGAGAGGGATGGGTGCCTGGAACATGCTGCCAGAGGAGGTGGTAGAAGCAGGCACATTATGAACATTGAATGGACATCTGGATGGGTACATGAATAGGGGGGGAATAGAGCCATATGGACCGAGTAAGGGCAGGAATTAATGAACGTCACAGTTAGTTGAACAACATTCCATTAGAATCTAATTTTATTCGGAATGTTACACTCTCTCTCACAATTTCGTTTACATACTCGCTTAGACTATTTCACTGTCTTCCTCACTCACTTGTATGCTCTCCCTTTCTATTATTTGCCCTCCTCTCTCACTCTCTCTCCCGTTCTCATACTCACTCCTCTTCGCTCACACTCACGCACTCACATACTCACACTTCCTCTCTCACACTCACATACTTACTCCTCGTCTCTCACACTCACGCACTCACGGACTCACACTTCCTCTGTCGCACTCACGTACTCACACTTCCTCCCTCACACTCGCGTGTTCACATACTCACATACATATTGAATTACATGAACACACCCATATCATTTCTCTCACTCACGCTCCCTCACGCATTCTATCTCAGTCACACTCACTCAATCTCTCTCACTCACACACTCAAACACTCATACTTGCTCTCTCATGCTCTCTCTCTCACACACACACACATTCACAATCTCTGTCACCCTCTCTCTTACACTTTAGCTTACACTCTCTTAAAATCACGCAACAGCTCACATTCTTTTTCACACAACATCACAAACTTTCTCCCTCATTGTCATCGCTCACTTTCAAACTCTCACATTCTCTCGCACACTCTCACTTTCACGCATTCTATGTCACATTCTGTCTCACAATCTCGCTATGACTATCTCAATACTCTCACAATGTCCCCCACGCTCTCTTTTGCTCTCCCTCTCTTGTTCTTTCTCTCCGTCTCTCACACTCATTCACTGGCACTTACATACCACACACATACTGACATACACAAACACCCCCATACAAACTCACAAACTCTCTCACAGTCTGGCGAAGTCGCTCACCCCCATTCACTCACGTCACAGTCTCTCTCTCTCATACATAGAGTCATAGAGTCATAGTGCTTTATAGCATGAAAACTGGCCCTTCGGCCCAACCTGTCCATGCCACCCTTTTTTTAAACCCCTAAGCGAGTCCCAATTGCCCGCACCCATATCCCTCTAAACCCATCTCACCCATGTAACTGTCGAAATGCTTTTTAAAAGACAAAATTGCACCTCCCTCTACCACTACATCTGGCAGCTTGTCCCAGACACTCATCACCCTCTGCGTGAAAAAATTGCCTCTCTGGACACTTTTGTATCTCTCCCCTCTCACCTTAAATCTATTCCCTCTAGTTTGAGACTCCCCTACATTTGGGAAAATATATTGACTACCTCGCTGATCAATGCCCCTCATTATTTTATAGCCCTCGATGAGTTCACCCCTCAGCCTTCGAAGCTCCAGAAAAAAAAGTCCCAGTCTATTCAGCCTCTCCTTATCATTCAAACGATCAAGTCCTAGTAGCATCGTAGTAAATCTTTTAGAAACATAGAAACATAGAAAAACTACAGCACAAAAACAGGCCCTTCGGCCCCACAAGTTGTGCCGAACATATCCCTACCTTTTAGGCCTACCTATAACCCTCCACCCTATTAAGTCCCATGTACTCATCCAGGAGTCTCTTAAAAGACCCTATTGAGTTTGCCTCCACCACCACTGACGGCAGCCGATTCCACTCGCCCACCACCCTCTGTGAAAAACTCCCTCCTAACATTTTCCCTGTACCTACCCCCCAGCACCTTAAACCTGTGTCCTCGCGTAACAGCCATTTCCACCCTGGGAAAAAGCCTCTGAGGGTCCACCCGATCGATGCCTCTCAATATCTTATATACCTCTATTAGGTCTCCTCTCGTCCAACGTCTCCCCAAGGAGAAAAGACAGAGCTCCCTCAGCCTATCCTCATAAGGCATGCCACTCGATCTAGGCAACAGCCTTGTAAATCTCCTCTGCACCCTTTCAATCTTTTCCACATCCTTCCTGGAATGAGGCGACCAGAACTGAGCACAGTACGTCAAGTGGGGTCTGACGAGGGTCTTACATAGGTGCATCATTATCCCCGGACTCCTAAACTCAATCCCTCGATTGATAAAGGCCAGCACACCATACGCCTTCTTAACCACCTCCTCCACCTGCGGGGCCTATTTTAGAGTCCTATGGACCTGGACCCCAAGGTCCTTCTGATCCTCTACAGTACTAAGAGTCTTTCCCTCAATATTGTACTCCTTCATCCCATTTGACCTGCCAAAATGGACCACTACGCATTTATCTGGGTTGAAGTCCATCTGCCACTTCTCCGCCCAGTCTTGCATCCTATCTATGTCCCTCTGTAACTTCTGACATCCCTCCAGACTATCCACAACGCCACCAACCTTCGTGACGTCGGCAAACTTACCAACCCATCCCGCCACTTCCTCATCCAGGTCATTTATTTTCTTTGCTCTTTCTAGTTTAATAATATCCTTTCTATAATAGGCTGACCAGAACTGTACACAGTATTTCAAGTGTGGCCTTACCAATGTCTTGTAAAACTTCAACAAGACGTCCCAACTCCTGTATTCAATGAAACCAAGCATGCTGAATGTCTTCTTCACGACTCTGTCCACCTATGACTCCACTTTCAAGGAGCTCTGAACCTGTACCCCTAACTCTCTTTGTTCTGTAACGCTCCCCAACGCCCAACCACTGACTGAGTAAGTCTTGCCCTGGTTCAATCTACCAAAATGCATCAGCTCGCATTTATCTAAATTAACTTCCATCTGCCATTCATCAGCCCACCGGCCCAATTGATACCCGCACACTCTCAATCTCACACCGCCAGTCACAACCTCTCTCACAAAATCTCAACCTCTCTCACTCTCACATAAAATGCCTCACGCTCTTATGTTCTCACCCTCTCATACCCCTGCACACTCGGACATAGTCTCTCACACTTTCTCACCCTCTCTCTCACCCTCTCTCATACTCTCCCTCTCTCATACACTGTCTCAGGCTCCCACATTCTCACCCAGTCATACTCTTGCATACACTCATAATCTCTCTCACACTCTCAAAGTCCCTCTCACGTTCTCTCACACAATCTCTCTTCCAATCTCTCTCATATTTTCTCACTCTCACATGAACAAGCACATGCGCATGCATAGACACAAACAGCCACCACATAGACACATTTGCTCTCTCTCTCTTTCCCTGCCTCTCTCTCTCTCTTTATTTCTCTCTCAAAGGCACACAGATGAACTCACACGTGCAATCTCTTTCACAAATGATTACACAGGCACTCCCACTTTACATACACACATACACACACATTGACAGACATAATATCTCTCACACACATACACACACATACTTCAAGACACACTCTCTCACACAGACATTATCTCATTCACTCTCAGACATTTAAACGTACAAAGAAACACACACTCCCTCTCACTCACATGCACACGTGTGTGTACACACACCTCTCGCTCCGACACATTTTTCCTCCCGCCCTCTCCCTAACTCTGTCTCTCCCTCTCCCACCCTGTCTACTCTGAGCCCATCTCACAACTCATCTCTCTCTCTGTCTCTGTCCTCGTCCATCTCAGGTCTCTCTCTCTCTCATTCTCTCAACATCTCAGAACATTCTCTCTCACGCTTTTAAATTGTTGTCAGATGAAGGAACAGTTCCAGTTGGAGCCTGCCCATTTCCTTTCACAGCTAGCGATGCTTTTGGCTGCTCTTCGTGTTTGTATCTGCTGCAGACTCTCAATTTTCTGAGGTGTTCCATTGTTTCAAAATGTTTTCTCAGTTTGAGGAGCTACTTTCGATTCAGGCATAAAGTCATTTTCTTTGGACATTAAATAGTTCCAGTTAATTGATTCACTGAAATTTCCAATTTATGCTCACACATAACCCGCTTTAATTCCATAGCTGGATGTCCACAGTTAAAGAGTCAGCTACATCTCATGGTGCAGTAGAACCACCCAGAGAGAAACACACTAACAATTGAACTTAATTACTGAATGGTCATAGTCTAGTGACAGATATCACTTAAACAACCTGAGATCTAGAGATGGGACTGATGGTGTTTGAGTGAACAGCAACTGTCATGTATTTATTTAGTGATATCTGTCATCAACACAGTCCAGTGTTTGGAAAGATGTAACTCACTCTCAAGATAAATATTTTCTATCACTGAACTCAATATCGTAATCTGTTTGCTCATATTTTTTTAATTAAAACGATGTTGCAACCCCAATGTCCCTGAGGTGAATCTAGAAAGTATAAATGAATGGCTTTGGGAATTTATTACCTCAGAATTTAAGACAGAGAGACTGACAGCAGCACGAAGGAACTCATCACCTCACACTCAAAATGCTGTATACATTTCAAATGGCTCAGAAGATATTCTACACGATCCTTGCTGTTGTCGGTCCCCCTGGTAAGTGACTATACCCACTGATGTTGTGTAAACCTGCGCTCTCTGACTTTAAACTCTGACTGACAATGTTCCATGCTGATCTCTTGCTCACTGTTACACAGATACCAGATGAACGGTGCAATTCATTTAAATCAAACATCTTGAAATATCTGTAAGGTTTTAATCCTGTTAATCAACTGATTATATGCCCATGTAAGAATCTCTGATCAATAAATGTGTGGTCTTTAATGGATATCAGGATTGTATTGAATGCTTGTCTCTATCCAGAGTGGAATATCTAATCTAAGTATCCATCTATTTCTGGCACTATCTGCTCGCGTAGAATTGATTTCTGTATGGGACAAGAACTGGAATAAAATAATGATGTGGAGATGCCGGCGTTGAACTGTGGTGGGAGTAGTAAGAAGTCTCACAGCACCAGGTTAAAGTCCAACCGATTTATTTGGAATCACGAGGTTTCGGAGTGCTGCTCCTTCATCAGGTAGGTGAGCCACACACCTGATGAAGGAGCAACCTAACCTGATGTTGTGAAACTTCTTACTGAACTGAAATAAGATGGTTCTATGTTGATTTTATATCGGTGAGTGAGTTCTCCATTCCATGGAGCTGTCTCTGTGTTTTACCTTTGGAATCGATTGAAAACAGGAAGAGTTTAATATTGTTTTGATGATGTTTGGTATTGAGTGTATGAAGTGAAATGTCTCGATATCTCTGATTTCCACTTCACTGTTCCAACAGAAGCAGACCTTAACTCGTCTCTGACATTCAGACCGGTCAGCACCACACATGCAGTATTCAAATTATATTTCATGACACTTTTCTCATCTCCATTAATCTCGAAATGTGATGGAATGTGTTTTTTTAACCTGTGTAATGCTTTACAGGATTTGTGAATCTGTTCACGTGAACCCTTGAGTCCATTCGGACACGAGTTTTCCAAGCACCAACTCATTGATAAAGAGTCAACTTCTCTCTAAGATTCTGCTGGTATTTCAAACTCCATGTATCTCACCCCATCTGCCGCCCCCATCTTCTCCCTCATGCCCTCCTGCACTGTCTCTCTTCTCTCTCTCTCCCTCAGGTAACCCATCTCCACCTCGGGCTCCAACTCAGTTTGTTTTTCTTCCATCCTCTCACTCTCTTTCTCTGCTGTCATTATATTAATTTCCCAATTGATCTGTCCACTTTGCAAGGTTATGATTTACTCATTATCATTAAGGTATTACTGCATTCAGTTGGATTCTTCCTCTGTATTCTCAGTCGTTCTCAGTTTTGTCTGATAATTTTGAAATTATCATTTTGATTCTTGATTCCATATTGTTGATGTAAGTGGTGAAGGGCAGTGATCCCAGCGCTGATCCCGGTGGAACACCACTTCCCACCTTCCATCAATCAGAGTAAATCCCTTTAACTCCTACTCCACATACACCTATGACTGTGTGGCCAAGTTCCCCGCCAACTCGATTCTCGAGTTTGCTGATGACACCAACGTCGTGGGTCAGTTCTCAAACAATGATGAGATGGAGTACAGGAAAGAGATAGAGAATCTGGTGAACTGGTGCGATCACAATAATCTCTCCCTCAATGTCAGTAAAACGAAGGAGATTGTCATCGACTTCAGGAAGTGTAGTGGAGAACATACCTCTGTCTACATCAACGGGGCCGAAGTGGAAATAGTCGAGAGCTTCAAGCTTCTAGGTGTCCAGATCACTAACAACCTGCCCTGGTCCCTCCACGCTAACACTATAATTAAGAAAGCCCACTGACGCCTCTACTTTCTCAAGAGGCTAAGGAAGCCCGTGACGACTCTCATCAACTTTTACTGATGCATCATAGAAAGCAATATTTCTGGTTGTATCACCGCTTGGCATGGATCCGACTCTGTCCAAGACCGCAAAAAATTACAAAAGGTCATGAACGAAGCCTAGTCCATCATGCAACCCAGCCTCCCATCCATTGACTCTGTCTACACTTCCCGCTGCCTTGGAAAAGCACAGGAAGTAGTCTCACAACACCAGGTTAAAGTCCAACAGGTTTATTTGGCAGCACGGAGCACTGCCCCTTTATCAGATGACGAAGCCAGCCAAAGCAAGCCCCAAAGCAAAGGCAAGCAGTCCCGTCAGAATCCGGCTCCGCAATGCATTGTAACTGTTTCAGGTTTGCAGGGACCTGTAGCCTCGGAGAAGCAGCTGGCATTATCAAGGACCCGACGCGCCCCGGACATACACTCTTCCACCTTCTTCCATCGCAGAAAAGATAGAAAAGTCTGAGGACAGGTACCAACTGGCTCGAGAACAGCTTCTTCCCTGCTGCCATCAGATTTTTAATTGACCTACCTCATACTTTTCTCTGCAACCCAGCTATGACTGTAAAACAACATTTTGCACTCTGTCCTTTCCATCTCTGTGTCCGGTATGCTTTGTCTGTATAGCGCGCCAGAAAGAATACGTTTCACTGTATACTAATATATGTGACAATAACAAATCAAATCAAATCCCTTTGTCCTCTCTTTGTACACAGCTTGCTGTCCGTTCTGCTGCTGGTCCTCTGATTCCACTTGCTGTGAAAGAACAGAGATGATATGAGATGAATCTGCTATGTCATGTCTTGCTAACGTAATTCAGACAATGAAAGTGTTTGGCATCCATCATACTGATCCACCGCACAGTTTCTGACAGCTTTTGAAATAATTCATAAAATCTGTCAAGAATGTTGATTTTGGAATATGTGCTGACTGCTATTTGTCACTGTGTGGTGCCATTTTTTTTCATCCATTATAATTTTGATTCCTTTTGATTTGATTTCTTATTGTCGCATGTTGGGATACAGTGAAAAGCATTGTTTCTTGCGCGCTACACAGACCAAACATACCGTTCATAGCGAGGGAAACGAGAGAGTGCAGAATGTAGTGTTGTTGTCATAGCTGGGGTGTAGAGAAAGATCAGCTTAATGTAAGGTAGGTTCATTGAAAAATCCCATGGCAGCAGGAAAGAAGCTGTTCTTGAGTCGGTTGGTCCGTGACCACAGACTTCTGCATCTTTTTCCCAACGGAAGAAAGCGGAAGAATTTCCGGGGTGCGTTGGGTCCTTGATTCTGCTCGCTGCATTTCCAAGGTCTCCACCTACTGCAAACAGTTGTCATGCATTGCCGGCCCGAATTCTGACGGGACTGCTGACTGTCTGATCAAAGCTTGGCTTTGCTTTGGGGCTGTCGTGCGGGCAGACCTGGGTTGACTAGTCCCTGAATATTTACTGAGGGAGGCTGTGAAATCACTTGCACTCAGGTGGTGCTCATTGAACTCAGTTGAGCTGCATCAGGAATACCTTGCAACTCCTGTGCCCCCACTTGCAACGATAAGGCCAGCTGCAGCGCTTGTTTGAAGTACAGTTGGGATTCAGCCAACAGGCGTTTTTGGATGGTTACATTATTTATCCCACAGCCCAAAGGTCTTTTAGCATCTCATTAAGAGTGACTCCGAATTATCATGCTTCTTCGAATCGTCTCAACCTGGTGAGGAAACCTGGAACAGACCACCGCCCCCCCCCCCCCCCCCTCCCCTCTCCTGCAATGCGGAGTGAATCCGGTACCTTCTCACAATCAGATGTGGCTCAGGGTCATAATATTCCCTCGCTCGATCTGCCAATTCCTGGAAGGTATTGGTATCGGGCGCATCTGGGAAAGCTAAGCTGAGAATAACAGAACATGCCAATGGTCCACAAGTGGTCGGAAGAATGGTCCATTACTTTTCATCTACCACAATATAATTAGCCCCAAAAATAAACTGTACATGGGTTGCACATATTGGGCCCAGTCCTCCCTCCACAGCCAGGTCAACAGAGGGCAGTTTCCCAAATAGAAGCATGATGACTGAAAATGGCTTACATCCAGTAAAGCTGGCTATTAGTGAGCAAGTTCCTAACAGTTGTTCTTTTTCCTCGTTGTCACTGAAACAACTCCTCAGAGATCAATGTCCCTTCACCTGATTCCCATTAGTTACAAATTTATCTCCACTCCTAAGAGTGTTCCGCGCACAATGTCAACATCGGGAGAGTCAGTAGCCCTGACACACCTCAATATGTGTACAGGTGAGGCTCACTGATGGGGCAGGCAATCATTATCACACTCAGGGAGCTCATAGGCCAAGAGGCCCACCTCGTGGGCCTCGTTGAGGTCATTACAGTTTCCAAACCGGGAGGGGTTTTATTCCTGGGAATTGTCTGATATGAGGGTGTTTGGAAAAAGACAATGTTGTAGTCTTGGGAATGGGTGCCTTACAAATGATTGAACCTGAGAGGGTCTATTCCTGGGAAGAATGCCCTCAGGCAGTTTCTAAAACGGGAGGGTGCATGTTCTCCTGAAAAATGCACCCATCTGAGGTTCCAAACAAGCAGAGTGTCTCATTCCAGGGAACTTCATGACCTGGAGTCCATCTAAAGCTGGAGAGGATCTTCTCTTCAGAACAGTCATTGCATTGGATGCTTGGAAGCTGGAGTTGTTCTGTTCCTGGCAATAGTGTTCCCTGGGAAGTGTCCAACATTGGAGGGAGTCTCTTTCTGGGAAGTGTGTACAAAGGGAGATGGTCGAACATCAGGAAGGTGATTTCCATAGAAGTCTCTGTTTTGCGGTGTCCAACTCCATCAGATATCTAGTCCAGGGAAGAGTCCAATACAGTTCGGGGACCGATTACTGGGTGGGATGACAGATGACCATTGCTATTGACAATCTCTGCTATAGTTGTGTCCGTCTTGTGAAACCGGGCCATACTGAGTTAACACTGTCAAACAGATTAGATGAGAGACATTAACTCTCCCAACGATATTTCAATTGGCACGGTGGCATAATGGGCGGCCCGGTGGCCCAGTGGTTAGCAATGCTGCCTCACAGCGCCAGCGATGGGAGTTCAATTCCACCCTTGGGTGACGGTCTGTGTGGAATTTGCACATTCTCCCCGCGTCTGTTTGGATTTCCTCCGGGGGCTCCGGTTTCCAGCCATATTCCAAAGATATGCATGTTAGGTGAATTTGCCATGCGAAATTGCCTCTTAGTGTACAAATATGTGCGGGTTAGGTGGATTGGCCATGCTAAATTGACTCTTAGGGCTCGATTTTATCATTGCGTTGCACCCATTCCCGGACGCAAAAACTTGGGCATGAGGACAATAGCACGATCTGCGCCTGCATCCGTGCCAAATACCCCTTTACCAAGGCCCGAAAATGGACACAATCGGGACTGCGCCTGAAACGGGCGTGACAGCAACTTAAATGCATTTGCATGCATTTAAGTTGACTTAATGCACGAGACACCAAAATTAACCTGCATTTCCCTCTTTACCATCGTGTTCGCCCGTCCAGATTTGGCACGCAACAGACATGCTCGGCAAACATTCGGGTGCTCCAGCTTCTGAAGAGGTAAGTTCAGAGATTTCAATGACTCTCTAAAGCAGATTGGTGGTGGGGAGGGGGTTGGGGAGTGACGCTGGTCAGATCGCTCTCTGGTGGGGGTGGACGAGGAGGGAGCTGGGCCTGATGTATCTCTGGTGAGGGCGGAGGGAGGCACTCCATATCGTTCTCTGGTGCGGGGCAGGAGTGAGGTGGGCCAGATGGATCTCTGGTGTGGGGGGGCAGGGCAGGGGGGGTCCGCTGCCACTCTGCCGGCGATCGGTGGGGGGAAGTGGGGCAAGGGTTTGTGATCGATCTTGGTAATGGGGGGGGGGATGTGGATAAGGGGGACAATTCTGTTGTGGGGGTGGGCGAATGTCTGTGGGGGCCATGTTGCAGGGGAATGTTTTTCAAATTTTTCTTTGCTGCGCATGCGCACTTGAAGGCTCCGATCGGAGCAGCAGTGTTTCAGGCGCGATGAACCCCGCCCACAGATTCGTGCAGCGCGATTCAGAATCGTTGCCTTCTTTTCAGGCAGACTGCGTCTGGGGACGCCGTAGAATGGGGCTTACAAGTCAGATCTGAATCACGCCCAGATTCAGCACTTGGTTCAAAATGGTAAAATCGGGCCCTTAGTGTACAAAGGTGTGCGGGTTATGTGGATTGGCCATAATAATTGCCCCTTAGTGTCGGTGGATTAGCAGGGTGAATACTTGGGGTTATGGAGATAGGGCATGGGTGGGATTGCTGTCGGTAGAGGTTCGATGGACCGAATGGGCTCCTGCACTGTAGGGATTCTGTAATTATAATTATCAACATGTTCTTGCTGCTGCTATCAAACTGACAGGACATCAATTCAGTTTCCTGTACCACCAGCCCCCCCCCCCACACCCACCCACCACCCCCCCCCCCCCATCCTCCCCTCCCCTGCCCCCCCCCCCCCCCCTCCCTCCGCCCATCCGGCTCCCCACCTTAAACTCTGGGATTGGTTTTGGTATTTTCCATTCTGCAACTTTAATGTGTCAGCACTCCTCCACCAACACGTTCAACCCAACCACCCCCTGCCCAGTTTCTTGATGCTGAAATCCAATACCTGCCACCAGTTCAGACACGGACAATGTTTATTCAGTAATATCTCGGCTCTTGTCCCTTCTCTCTCTGACAGTTAATTTACTGGGAATTGTGATCCTCAGTCGGGGAAAGTGCGGCCTCTCTTCCTGCACCACTCTCTACCTGGTGGCCATGGCTTCAGCGGATCTTCTGTATGTTATCATTACACTCATATTGACCAGGATGAATTATTATTATTTGCCCCGGAATTTCTTGTCCTTCACCCCTGTGTGTCGTGTAAAATCAGTCCTGGGGTCTGTGGCCACGGACTGTTCTGTCTGGTTCACCGTCACTTTCTCCTTTGATCGATTTGTGGCCATTCGCTGCCAGAAACTGAAGGCTCAATATTGCACCGGGAAAACTGCCGCTGTGATTGTGGCAACAACTGGCATCCTGCTCTTTGCGAAAAACATCCCCTGGTACTTTACAAAGAAATCTGTGGTGATAATCGACAACATCGCATGGTTCTGCAAGACAAAGCCAAGCTTTTTCACTCATGATGGATGGGTTAGATTTTCCTTGTTTGACCAGATTTTAACCCCCTTGCTGCCATTCGGTTTAATCCTGTTAATCAACACTCTGACAGTCAGTCACATTTTAATGACCAGTCGAGTCCGGAAGGGACTGATTGCTCACAATAAGGGAGAGAATCAAAGAGACCAAGAGATGGAAATCAGAAGGAAGTCAATCATTTTACTCTTCGGCATATCCGGAATTTTTATTCTCCTCTGGTCAGTGAGTGTTGTCAAATTTTTCTATTTGTTCAGGTTACCTTACATCTCTATGCCTCAATACATTTTACAATATGTTGGATTCATGCTGCGCAATTCACACTGTTGCACAAACACATTTATTTACGTATTGACTCAGTCCAGGTTCAGGAAACAGATCAAGAACGCTGTGAAATATCCGGTTACTTCAATTATTGTATTAATAAATAAAACTGACTGCCAGCCAATCAGTGACTGTGTTTGCCCTGTTCGCCAATCAGGAACTGCACAGCCTGCAGAGCCAATCATGGAGTCCATTCCTTCCACAGGCCAACGCTTCTGCCAATCAAGGATCTCGTAACGATCATTATATGCACCATCAACCAATCAGAGTCTCAGCTTTCAGACTGATAGCCCCTCACCCAATGAGGGAGCTCCAACTGCTGACTGAAAGCCGCCTTAACCAATCAAGAACCCCCACTTGCTGACAGACAACCGCCAGTACCAATGAGGGTGCTTTGGCAGCTGACTGAAAGAATCCAGCGTTAATCAGTGGTTCAGCCAGCTGACTGACAGATGCCTCAGCCAATCGGGAGCTGCAAATGCCAGGTGAGAGCCGCCTCAGCCAATGGGATGTGTCGTCCACTGACTTACAGCTGCTCAATCTAATCATAGAGTTTCATCAAGTGACAGAAGTCTCAACCAATCAGGGCACTCCATCTGTGAACGTCACAGATAATGGAGAAGGCCCTCCACAATCCTGTTGCTGGACAACATCTGCTCCACCACAACCTGACTGACAATGCCTTGAGCCTATCAGCGAGTTCCTTGCTGCTCATTGACCAATCGAAATTCGGTCTCACCCTGGTGTGAGATTGGGCCAAAATTCTTAAAGCGGAGGTGCACTGAGAATTATGGCCGATCAAGATTGTTTCATCAACTAAAGTGACAACCAGGCGGCAGAAATTCAGAGAGCATGATAAAGGAGGCACAGGGAAGAGGAAAGATGGAGTAAAAAAGTGCAAAGAAGTTTCGCCAAGATGTTGCCTGGTCTCGAGGGTGTTGACTATGAGGAGAGGTTGAATAAACTGGAATTTGTTTCACTGGAAAGACGGAGGCTGATGGGAGACCTCATAGAGGTCTACAAAATTATGAGAGCCATCGACAAGGTGGATAGTCAGACGCATTTTCCCAGCGTGGAAGTGTCAATGACAAGCGGGCACAGGTTATAGATGAGAGATGGAAAGTTTAAGGGAGAAGTGCAGGGGACATTCTCCATGCAGAGAGTGATGGGTAGGTGGAACTCGCTGCCAGAGGAGGTGGTAGAAGCAGGCACATTATGAAGATTGATTAGGCATCTGGATAGGTACATGAGTAGGGAGGGAATAGAGGGATATGGACTGGGTAAGGGCAGAAGTGTTTTCTTTGTTTAGTTAGGGTATCATGATAGGCGCAGGCTTGGAGGGCCAAAGAGCTTGTTACTGTGCTGGACTTTCCTTTGTTCTTTGTTCTTTGTAAATACGTAAGAATACAGAAATGTTACATTGCAGAATAAGACCATTTGACCCAAAATATTTGTTCCAACCCTCTGAATGAGCAACTCAGCTAGTTCTGTTCTGCCTCCTTTCTCCCCAGAACCCTGCGCTTTCTACATTTCTGAAAATAGTCTAATACCCTTTTGAAATGTTTCAGTTGAACATACCTTCAGCTCACACTCAGGCTGTGCATTCCCGGTCCTCACCACTCACTGTGTGGAAAACAAGTCATAGGTTACATCATCATTGCTTCGCTTACAGATTAATTTAAATTCTAACCCTCCCCTCCCCTCCCCCCAAGTTATCAATCTTTTCACAAATGGGAACAGTTTTTCCCTCTCTCCTCGACACCACACATTATTTTGGATATCTTGACTGTCATATGAGGAGAGAATAAATCGGTTCGGATTATATTCACTGGCGTTTCGAAGAGAGGGAGGGGATGTCATTGAAACTTATCAACTTCTAAAAGGGTTAGACAGAGTAGATTCAGATAGAATGTTCCCAATGGTGTGGGTTCATAGTTTGAAAATAAGGAGTAAACATTTTAGGACTGAGTTTCGGAGACATTTCTTCATCCAGAGGGTGGTGAATGTGTGAAATTCACTCCAACAGAACGTAGTTGAGGCCAATGCGTTATGTGATTTCAAGAGGAAATTAGACAATGCGTTTGGGGCTAAAGGGATCAAGGAATATGGGAGGAAAACTGAATGAGGAGATTGAATTTGATGATCAGCCATGATCACAATGAATGCTGCAGCAGGCTAGAAGGGCCGAATGGCCTACTCGTGTTTTATTTTCTATGTTACTATGAATCTTCTCTTAAAATCCTCTTCCTGGTGGAAATCCCTCCACACCTCTCCAATATATCGTCAGGACTGAAGTTCCTTAGCACAAAACTTTCTCGTCAATCATGTTTGCACTCTGTAAAATACCTTCAAATGCTTCCCAAAGCACACCACCTGCAACTGGACTCAATACTCTAATTGAGACTTGTACAAGTTCGACATAAACTCTTTGTTCTTACACTCTATCCCCCGATTATTAAGGCCTGCAATTTGTCTTTGTTCGAGAACGGAGCAGAAACTCCAATTTACATTATGCAGTTAGCCTAGACCCCAACGTTTGCATTAGGGTGAGGATAAGGTGTTTCTCTCCAGGTATGATGCAATTGACCCACTGGGAAGCCTTTCTCAAAACAAAATTTATTTAAGAACACAGTTCGAATCAGGCAAAAGTAGCATAATTTTACCAATTAAATTCTTAAACATGACAAGGTATAATACTTAATAACCAACAGTCTCTATAGTTCCAATGTAAGCAATATGCTCCATCGACATAAATCCCGCTTTCAGAACCAGTTCGCACTCAAACCCAATATGCTCACAGGGATGCTAAATTTCCAGCATTTCAACACTTGTGGACAGAGATCGAGACAGACCCTGTCTTCTAATTCTCATACTCACTCCCGAGAAAGACCCATCCTCAAATCTCGGAATTTCAGAGAAAGATACATATTTCCTGGCAGATTCCAGTCTCTAAATCTGGAGAGAGACAGACAGTCGGAGAAAGTGACCCTTCTGTACAGATCACAAACAGCACACTGCTATTGAGTTATCTGTGTAAGCCTAGCTCCACCCAGTCACCTGATTCTCCTGTCACGCAACCTCATCAAGCCCTACTGTTGCAATGCTGAGTTTGTGAAGTTTGAATTTGATGTTGGTAAAGATGCAAAAATGTTAAAACTGCGAGAGGGAAAAAACTTTGTGTGGTCTCTTTAAAAGCTGGTGTTTTGTTTCAGTGCTTGGAGATTTCAAATGCAAAGTGCATCCAGAATCCAAGCTGCAACATTTGTATTAAAAAGTTAAGCAGTAGTCTTGACAAGACAACCTGTTTTTGTTTGAATTTTGCCCAATCACTTTAAAGCAGGCACTCAGCTATCAAGAACCTAAAAGATTTGAATTTGATAATGTTGACAACATCACACTAATACTATTGTAGGGAAATTGATCGGTCATCACAGGCATGAGAGTGTAGGGAGGGGGAAACAGAAGAGAGGAAGAAAAAAACTACACTTCTCAAGTCTCGAGAGGGAGTGAGCAGCTCTCAGCTCTGCCAGCTTCAGATATCTCTTCCGAAAATGCACCATCTAATTATTGAAAGGTACCAAATCAGAAAGAAACTACAGAAAGAGGAATCAACAGAGGACCTCCAAAGGATTCCGAAAGCCATGAACCTGGTTGCATTTTTGAGAGTGACTGACTTTGATTATTATAGTTTTTGAGTTAATGAATGAGCATCATATTTATTTGAACAGCATTCCATCATTCAGTATGTTACTTATTTAGTTAAGGATCCCAGTTAAATAAATGAATTGTTAAGTGTTCATGTTAACGTGAGTGTCAGGAATTTCTGTTAGTTACCAACTAAACATTATTGAAGAACAGTTCACACCTTCCCACACACTTTTCAACAAATCATGGGGTGAGCTTTTCCTCTTTGGGGGAATTTGGCGCTACTTCTCAAAAGGGAGTCAACTTCTGTCTCGTAAAACTACTCTGAAAAATCCAGGGGAAAACTCAATAATCAATTAAAACAAACATAGAAATTAAGATCAATTACGCTGCTGCAGTAACAGAGGCTGCTGCTTACAGTCGAAAGGTCACTGATTAGAACATACTGTTAAAACAGAAACATGACGAGAATACACTTCTTAAAGGTACAGTACTGTCACATATTCTATATTAATTGACAACATCCTGCCGCATTCAACGACTATCATTTGCTCTTGCTGAATTAATGATGTCCTTTTTATTTTACGCTGCCTCTCCTTTTTTAATGAGCTATCCTGGGAAGAAGACCCCTAAATATCCAATTCTCAAACGGGACCCCAAGCTTGTTACGATGCGAGGTGAAGACAAATAAGCTGTCTCCACATCCTGATTGAACATCCTCATTTGGGGAGGCGATGGCCCAGTGGGATCATCGCTAGACTATTAATCCAGAATCTCAGCTAATATTCTGGTGACCAGGGTTCGAATCCCGCCACCGCAGGAGGTGGAATTTGAATTCACTAAAAAAAATCTGAAATTAAGAATCTAGCGAGGACCATGAAACCATTGTCAATTGTTGGGAAAACCCATCTGGTTCACAAATGTCCTTGAAGGGAGGAAATCTGCTGTCCTAGTCTGATCTGGCCTACATGTGACTCCAGAACCACAGCATTGTGGTTGACTGTCAACTGCCCTCTGAACAAGGGCAACTAGGGATGGGTAATAAATTCTGGCCAGCCAGTGGTGCCCGTGTCCCCCAAATGAATAAGAAAAAATGGTTTGCAACAGGTTTAATTCAAAAGGGACACAGTGCCCCTTTGCTGGCTTGTCCCCATTCATTTATTTTTTGCTGTTTGAAAGGAGCCACTGGAACCAGGCTTGTTTGATTCTCAGAAAGAGTAATTTTATTAGTTACTTTTAACCCGAGAAAAATAATTAAAAACTCACGCTAATACACACAGATATGAATTGAGAAGTTAATAGTACAAGGAAATGTTTAAATGCAAGTATATCTGAATCAACATTTGGCTTGTCTATGAGGCAGAGATGGTGATACCGTAAGTTACAAGGCCATAAGATATCGGAGCAGAATGAGGCCATGAGGCCCATTGACTCTGCTTTGCCATTTGATCATGTCTGATAAGTTTCTCAACCAGATTTTCCCGCCTTTTCTCCATAACCTTTGATCCCCTTACCATCTCTGTCTGAAATACACTCAATAACCTGAGCTCCACAGCCTTCTGTGGCAATGAATTCCACAAGCTGACCACCTTGGCTGAAAAAGTCCTCCTCATCACAGTTCTGAAGTGTCGTCCCTTTACTCTGAGACCGTGCCCTTGGTTCCCACTCTCTCCGACCCATGGAAACATCTTCCCCATGTCAACTCTATCCAAGCCTTTCAGTATTCTGTAAGTTTCAATGAGATCCCTCCTCATCCTTCTGAACTCCATCGAATACAGACTCAGAGTCCTCAAATTCTCCTCATACATCAATCCTTTCATTCCCGGGATAATTGACATTAACCTCCATTGGACCCTCTCCAGGGCCAGCACATCATTCCTTAGAAACAGGACCCAAAATTGATCCCAATATTCCAAACGTGGTCTGACCAGAGCCTTATAAATCCTCAGCAGTACATAGAAACATAGAAACAGAAAAACTACAGCACAAACAGGCCCTTTGGCCCCACAAGTTGTGCTGAACATATCCCTCCCTTCTAGGCCTATCTATAACCCTCCACCCTATTAAGTCCCATGTACTCATCCAGGAGTCTCTCAAAAGTCACTATTGAGTTTGCCTCCACCACCACTGACGGCAGCCGATTCCACTCGCCCACCACCCTCTGCGTGAAAAACTTCCCCCTAACATTTCCCCTGTACCTACCCCCGCCCCCCCCCCCCCAGCACCTTAAAACTGTGTCCTCTCGTAGCAGCCATTTCTACCCTGGAACAAGGCCTCTGAGAGTCCACCCGATCTATGCCTCTCAACATCTTATACACCACTATTAGGTCTCCTCTCATCCTACGTCTCTCCAATGAGAAAAGACCGAGCTCCCTCAGCCTGTCCTCATAAGGCATGCCACTCAACCCAGGCAAAATCCTTGTAAATCTCCTCTGCACCCTTTCAATCATTTCCACATCCTCCCTGTAATGAGGCGACCAGAACTGAGCACAGTACTCCAAGTGGGACGAGGGTCTTGTATAGCTGCATCATTATCCCCGGACTCCTAAACTCAATCCCTCGATTGATAAAGGCCAGCACACCATACGCCTTCTTAACCACCTCCTCCACCTGCGGGGCCGATTTTAAAGTCCTATGGACCCGGACCCCAAGGTCCTCCTGATCCTCTACAGTACTAAGAGGCTTTCCCTTTATATTGTACTCCTTCGTCCCATTTGACCTGCTAAAATGGACAACTACGCATTTATCTGGGTTGAAGTCCATCTGCCACTTCTCCGCCCAGTCTTGCATCCTATCTATGTCCCTCTGTAACTTCTGACATCCCTCCAGACTATCCACAACCCCACCAACCTTCGTGTCGTCGGCAAACGTACCAACCCATCCTTCCACTTCCTCACCCAGGTCATTTATGAAAATGACAAACAGCAAGGGTCCCAGAACAGATCCCTGGGGCACACCACTGGTGACAGATCTCCAATTAGAAAAAGACCCATCTATACACACTCTCTGCCTCCTTTGGGCAAGCCAGTTCTGGATCCATAGGGCAGCAGCAACTTGGATCCCATGCCCTCTTACTTTTTCTAGAAGCCTTGCATGGAGGACCTTATCGAACGCCTTTTTTGTTTTTCCATGCTAGCCCTCTGGACACGAATGCTAACATTGCATTTGCCTTCCTAACTACCAACTCAACCTGCAAGTTAACTTGAAGAGAACCCTAAACTTGGACTCCCAAGTCCCTTTGTGCTTCCCTGAAACATTCCTGACATTAAGTTGGGTGATTCCAGAGCAGCTATCTGGCAGATTCACAGTCATTGGGAGACATTTGTTCCTCCAGGTTCATGGGAGAGGCTGCGCTATTCCCTTTGGATTGTGGCTTCCAGCAAAACAAAGACAGTCTTTGTCTGAAAACTGCAGGGGTGACGGTTTAGTGGTTCTTCTTGTTTGTGTCACACACGACACCAACATACGGGCACCCAGGCCAGGTGTGCAGTCGAGCTCATGTAGATTTCCCTGTGGTAATCCTGGAAGAAAACGTTGTGCAGGCCAAGTCTGTGTTCTTTCAGCTTCCACCATTTCCACATTCTGAGATATAATTCAACAGGAATTGGATTTCAGGTTCGCAGCTCTGTGATGAGGCAATCAGCTTCCATTTTCTCCAGAACCACAGAATATTAATGTTCCGCCTCATGCATTTGATATAATCTTTTTCAAGTGTTTCTTTTTAAACTGGCTCTGAGACCTCTTTAGTTGCAACATTCCATGTTCTCTCAGCGCTGTCCGTCATATATAATCCACATCGGAATTCTCCAGGAAGTGGTCCTATCGCACTATCAGCCGGATGTTGCTCAGTGTGTTTTATTGTATTTCTTTTAGAAAAGGCCTTCCGTAAAAAATGTGCAATGTGGGAAATTTTCCAGGAAGTGGTCTCTTCACAATATCAGCTGTGTTTTGCATTTCTTTTTAAATAACTGGTCTTCCGTTAAATAAAAAGTGAAATATGTCCATGTTGTAATTTGTGGTTTTAATCTGTCTTCCATTACACTGCCAAAAGAAAATATTGTACATTTCTCTGCATTGAACATTGTGACAAGCTGTGAGTGGCGTTGGGGGAACGCAGCAGGAAAATGCCACCCAAAGCCTTCACCAGTCTCCCACACACTCTCTCTCCCACACTATCGCACTCTCCCACAAATTCACTAATATTTTCAGTCTCCCAGAATCCCTTGCCCAAACCGTCTCAAACTCTCACTCTCGCACACTCTCTCTCACAATTTCGTTTACATACTCGCTTAGACTCTTTCGCTGTCTTCCTCACTCACTTATGTGCTCTCCCTTTCTATTCTCTGCCCTCCTCTCTCACTCGCTCTCCCGTTCTCATACTCACTCTTCCTCTCTCACACTCACACACTCACATTTCCTCTCACACTCACATAGATATTGAATTACACTAACACACCCATATCACCTCAATCACGCTCTCTCACTCTCGCTCCCTCACGCACACTATCTCACTCACACTCACTCAATCTCTCTCATTCTCACACACTCACTCTCTCATGCTCTCACACACACTCATTCACAATCTCTATTACACTCTCACTTACACTTCCGCTTGCACTCTCTTAAAATCACTCAACATCTCAAATTCTTTTTCACACTCTCTCCCTCACTATCACTCACTCACTCTCAAAATCTCTCACTCTCTGTCCTTCAAACTCACACTCTCTCGCACACTCTCACTCTCACGCATTCCATGCCACATTCTCTCTCACAATCTCTCTTACGCTCTCTCGAACTCTCACAATGTTCCCCCCATGCTCTCTTTTGCTCTCCCTCTCTGATTCTCTCTCTCCATCTCTCACACTCACTCACTTGCACTCGCATACCATACACATAATGACATGCCCAAGCACCCCCAAACAAACTCACACACTCCCTCACACTCTGGAAACGTTGCGCTCTCCCACTCACTCTCTCTCCCGATTTTTGTCTTTCTCATTCATACCCACACACTCTAAATCTCAAACCCCCTGTACAATATCCCTCACAAAATCTCACTGTATCTCAATCTCTCACATATAATCCCTCACGTTCTCGTCCTCTCATACCCCTGCACAATCTGACACTCTCACTCACCATTTCTCACTCTCTCTCACCCTCTCTCACGCTCTGCCTCTCTCAAACGCTGTCTCAGGCTCTCAGATTCTCGCCCAGTCATACTCTTGCAAACTCTCAAAATCCCTCTCACGTTCTCTCTCACGATCTCTCTTCCAATCTCTCTCACATTCTCTCACTCTCACATGAAACGTACATGCACACACATAGACATAAACAACCACAACATAGACACATTTGTTCTCTCTCGCTCAAAGACACACAGATTCGCGCACACCTTCTTTCACTCTCACAATTGATCACACAGGTAATCCCACTTCACTATCTGAAACACATGCAGACACACGGACACACACATTCACAGACATAATCTCTCTCATACACATGCACTTCAACATACACTCTCGCATACAGATATTATTTCATTCTCTTTCAGACACATTTAAACACACAAAGACACACACTTTCACTCACACACATGTGGAAATTAGGTGACAATTGCAGAAATTAAGTTATGACAAACAACTCTGTCAATAAATGGAAAATGCTTATAAGCAAACAAGGCCTTCAGTGAGGCCCGCATTCGCGCACTGAGGACAAGAGACTAATCTAACTTTGTATCAGTTCCATAAACACTGCATTCCAGGGCTTGGCCACAGGATGAAAACAAAGACAAGTTACCGTGACAAATACCAAAAAACAAGATATATTGACATACTACGCGAATGAAGGAAACGGTTTTCTATTGGATAAGAAAGAGTAAAAGGCTGTCCTATGGTTGGTGGAGTATGTATGCAAATGAAGTGTTATAAGTTCTATTGGTTGAAAGTACACCAATTTGGTTGTAAGGCTATTGGTGATTTGACTGGCATGTTCTCTCTCATTGGATAAAAAGAACTACAACTGACATTGTTTGCGGAACTCCGTTTGAACACCATCATGAAATTCACTGTGTTGGTACTCATTGCCAGCAGGTAATAACAGCTGAAAAGATTTGAGTACTTACCATGCATTTTCTGGCTAATCCTCAGCACACACAATGTCATAACGTCCATCATAAATACACACAGAGAAACACCTGGCGAAACGCGCCATTTACCGGTCCAGGCTGCGGGCGATCGAGGGGGCCGTCCATCCTGACTGTCTTCCCCTCTACCGCGGCTACGTTCGCGGCCAGGTGTCCCTGGAGAGGGAGCATGCGGTGTCCACGGGCGAGGTTGACGCTTTCCGCGCCCGCTGGGCACCGCAGGGGTTGGGGTGCATTATTGACCCCAATAATCACATTTTAATTTGATGTTTTTAAGTTTCCTTTGTACTTTGATTTCTGTTCGGGCTGTTCCCCCTCCTTTTTGGGGAGCTGCCCCTTTTACTTTGTCCTGATTTAATCTGAGTTTGTTTACTTGGTTTGGTTTGACCTAAAAAGAGGACACACACAGAAACATATACACAAAAGTTCAGACCTTCTACAGAGACACCCATACTCTCAGAAACACACAGACACACACACACACACTCACACACACGCACTCACACACACACTCAAACACACACATACTCACACACACACACCCACACACACACACTCGCACAAACACACATTCACGTGCTCATAGACACCTACACAAACACACAAGCGCACATACACACATGCACAACACACACACAAACACACATGCTCATAGACACATACACGAACACACATACAGATAAACACACACACACTTAGACACACACACACTATCACATTCTCAACCTCAACCTCCCTCACACTCCACCCTGCTTCGAACGTAGTCTTTCAACTTGCAGTCTCTCACATTTTGTCCCTCTTTCACATTCTCTCACATTCACATACTGATACACACTGACTCACACAAACATATAAACCATTCCTCTTGCAATTGTGTGTTCTCACAAACACACTCATATTTTCCATTCAAACTCTCGGACATTCACACTTTATAACACACTCACTGTCTCACAGAGTCTTGCACACAATCCTTCTTTAACACTACCTCTATCAGCCACACTCCATCTGTCACACACTCACGCTCTCTGACACGGCCATTCTCTTCCCCTTGCCCCATCTTCTCTCAGGCCATCTCAAATCACAGTTCCCATTCGTCCCACACCTTTCCCAACCTCTCTCTCCCATTATAAATCTCTCTATCTAACTCCCTCTCTGACACCGCATGTGTCTCCATTTCTCTCTCCATCTGTCTCACCTACTATCTCATCCCATTTGTCTTCCTCTCTATCAATCCATTTGTTACCCTCTGCATCATTCGCTGTCATCCATTCTGTTTCCCTCACCTTCAGCCTCCTGTCTCACTATCTCGATCTCACCCCATCAGTCTCCCACCATCTCTCACCCCAGGAACCATTCTCTTGAATCGTGTCTGAACTCCGTAAAGGTCTTCACATCCTTCTTCAACTGTGTCACCCAGAACAGCACCCAAATCTCCACTGAGCCATTTCAATTCAGTAAAGCACCGAGCCATTTATGACAGAGTTGACTTCTCTCTAAGGTTATTCGAATATTTTCAACTCTCCACATCTCACCCTATCTCTCCCCTATCCTCTCACCCATGCTCTCACCCACAGTCTTTCTTTCCTCTCTCTCAGTCAGACAATCAATCTCCACCTCTCGCTCCTACCCATTATTTCTCCCATCTTCTAACTCTGTCTCTCTCTCTCCCACCCTGTCTCGTCTAAGCCAATTTCACAACTCTTCTCTCTCTCTCTGGCTCTGTCTCAGTCCCTCTCTCTCTATTTCTCTCTCTCTCTCTCTCTCTCCCTCTCAGGTCTCTCTCTCTCTCTCGCTCGTTTTCTCCACTTGTCAACGCTTTCTCTCTCACAATTTCAAGTTGTGAATCAGATGAAGGAACAGTTCCAGTTGGAGCCTGCCTATTTCCTTTCACAGTTCGCTATGCTTTTGGCTGCTCTACGTGTTTGTATCTGCTGCAGGCTCTGAATTTTCTGAGGTGTTCCATTCTTTCGATGTGCTTTCTCAGTTTGAGCTGCATTAGATTGAGGAATGGAATCATTTTCTTTGGACATTAAAGAGCTCTAGATAACCGATTCACTGAATTATGCAATTTATGCTCACCCATAATCCATTTACCTCCCATAACTGAATGTCGACAGTTAATGAGTCAGCTACATGCCAAAGTGCAGTAGAACCACCCGGAGAGAAATACACTAACAATTGGAACTTAATGACTGAATGGCCACAGTCCAGTGACAAATATCACTGAAACAACCTGAGATCGAGGGATGGGACTGTTTGCGTGGGCAGCATCTGTCCTGTAATTACTTACTGATCAATGTGGTCAACACAGTCCAGTGTTGGAAAGAGGTAACTCACTCTCAAAATATATTTTTTCCATCACTGAACTCAATATCATAATCTGTTTGCTCATATAATAAAAAAAACTTTAAAAGATGTTGCAACTACAATGTCCCTGAGGTGATTCTAGAGGGTATAAATAAAAGGCTTTGGGAATTTCTAACCTCACAGTTTAAGACGGAGAGACTGACGGCGGCACAAACGGACACGTCATCTCACATTGAAAATGCGTTACACAATTCAAATGACTCAGAAGATATTCTACACAATCCTTGCTGTTATTGGTCTCCCTGGTAAGTGACTATACCCACTGAAGTTGTGTAAATCTGCGCTCTCTGATTGTAAACTCTGACTGAAAATGTTCCACACTGATCTCATGTTCACTGTTACACAGACACCAGATGAACGATGCAATTCATTTAATTCAAACGTCTTGAGCCTATCTCGGTGGTTTTAATTCTGTGCATCAACAGATTATAAACCTCTGTTAGAAATTCGCCAGCACTATCCTGATCAATGTATGTGTGGTCTTTCGTGGAGTTTTTTTTGGACCTCAATGAAGGCGGGTGGCACGGTGGCACAGTGGTTAGCAGGTCTGCTTCACAGCAGCAGGAACCCACGTTCAATTCCCGGCTTGGGTAACTGTGATTCTCATTTTGTGTGTGTGTGGGTTTCCTCCCACTCTCCAAAGATGAGCAGGTTAGGTGAATTGGTCATGATAAATTCTCCCTCGGTGTACCCAAACAGGCGTCAGAAGGTAGCAACTGTGGGAGTTTCACAGTATCTGCATTGTAGTGTGAATGTAAGCCTAGCTGTGATTAATAAATAAACTTCAACTTTACATTAACACAATCCCTCTGAACGAAGGTATAGTGCTGCTAATTATAAAATTGCAGTGAAGTTGATCATTAATGCGATTGGATTTGCTGACAGCACTGAATAGGTATTCCTTGAAGTATCTGTCAGTGTAGAATTGTATTGAATGCGTGTCTCTCACCAGAGTAGAATATCTGATCTAAGTATCCATCCATTTCTGGCACTGTCTGTCCGTGTAGAATTGCATTGTGTGTGGGACAAGAACTGGAATGAAATAATGATGTGAAGATGCTGATGTTGGACTGGGGTGGGAACAGTAAGAAGTCTCACAATACCAGGGTAAAGTCCAACACGTTTATTTGGTATCACGAGCTTTCGGAGAGCAGCTCCTTCCTCAGGTGAGTGGCTCATGATACCAAATAAACCTGTTTGACATTAACCTGGTGTTTGAGACTTCTTACTGGAATGAAATTATGTGGTTTATGTTGATCTTATATAGGTGAATGAGTTTTCCATTCCATGGAGCTGTCTCTGGGAATACATTGAAAACAGAGAGAGTTTAATATTGTTTCGAAGATGCTTGCTGTTGAGTGTATGAAGTGAAATGTCTCGATATCTCTGATTTCCACTACACCATTCCAACAGAAACAAATCTGAACTCGTCTCTGACATTCAGAGAGCCCAGCACCACACGTTCGGCCTTCAAATTATTTTTTGTGATACTTTATTCATCTCTATTAATCCCGAAATGAACTTGAATGTGTCTTTTTAACCTGCGATATCCCTTTACAGGATTTGTGAGCCTGTTCACGTGAACCCGAATCCATTCAGACACTTGTTTTCCAATAGCGGTTCATTTATAAAATAGTCAACTTCTCTCTGAGGTTATGTTAGCATTTTAAACTCTAGATATCTCACCTTCTGCCGCCCCCATCCTCTCCCCCATGCCTTCCTCCACTGCCTCTCTTTTCTCTCTCTCTCCCTCAGATAATCAATCTCCACTTCTGTCTCTTATCCAGTTTTTTTCTTCCATCCTCTCTCTCTCTTTCCCTGCTGTCATGATGTTAATATCCCAATTGATCTGCCCACTTTATCATTGTTATTACTGTATTTCGTTGGATTCTTCCTCTGTATTCGTGGTCATTCTCATTTTTTTCTGTAAATTCTGATAATTTTGAAATTATCATTTTGTTTCCCGATTCCATATTGTTGATGTAAGTGGTGAAGGGCAGTTATCCCAGCGCTGACCCCGGTGGATCACCACTTCCCACCTGTCACCAATCAGTGTAAATCCATTTAATTCCTACTCCTTATGCACCTGTGACTGTGTGGCCCAATTCCCCTCCAACTCGATTTTCAAGTTGCTGATGACACCATTGTAGTGGGTCAGATCTCAAACAATGATGAGATGGAACACAGGAAAGAGATAGAGAATCTGGTGAACTGCTGCAACGACAATAATCTCTTCCTCAGTCTCAGTAAAAGGAAGGAGATAGTCATCGACCTCAGGAAGCTTAGTGAGGACATACCCCTGTCTCCATCAACGGGGACGAAGTGGAAATGGTAGAGAAATTCAAACTTCTAGGTGTCCAGATCACTAAAACTTGCCCTGGTCCCTCAACATTAATGCTATAATTAAGAAAGCCCACCAACGCCTCTACCTTCTCAGAAGGCTAAGGAAGTCCATTACGACTCTCGCCAACTTTTACAGATGCACTATAGAAAGCATTCCTTCTTGTTGTATCACAGCTTGATATGGGTCCTACTCTGTCCAAGATGCCAAAAAATTACAAAGGCTCGTGAACGAAACCAAGACCATCATGCAAGCCAGCCTCCCATCCATTGACTCGATCTACACTTCCTGCTGTCTCGGAAAAGCAGCCAGCATAATCAAGGACCCCACGCATCCCAGACATGCTCTATTCCACCTTCTTCCATCAGGAAAAGGATACAAAAGTCTGAGGTCATGTACCAACCGACTCAAGAACAGTTTCTTCCCTGCTGCCATCAGACTCTTGAATGGATCTACCTCGCATTAAGTTCATCGTTCTCTACGAACTAACTATGACTGTAAAACAACATTCCGCACTCTCTCCTGTCCTTCATTATGCAGGGTATGCTTTGTTTGCATAGCATGCAAAAAACAATACTTTTCACTGTATACTAATACATGTGCAATAATAAATCAAATCAGATCTCTTTGGTCCGTCTTTGTAGACAGCTTGTTGTCCATTCCGCTGCTGGTCCTCTGACTCCACTTGCTATGAAAGAACAAAGATGATATGAGATGAATCTGCTATGTCGTGTCTTGCTAACATAATTCACATAATGAAAGTGTTTTACATCTATCATAATGATCTAGTGCACAATTTCTGACAGCTTTTGAAATAATTAATAAAATCTGTCAGCAATTTTACTTTTGCAAATATGTGCTGAATACTAGAGTGTGTTTTGTGAGATGTTTTTTCATTCATTATAATTCTGATTTCTTTTGATTTGATTTCTTATTCTAACATGTATTGGTATACAGTGAAAAGTACTGATCAAACATACCGTTCATAGAGTACACAGGAGGGAATGAAACGAGAGAGTGCAGAATGTAGTGTTACAATCATAGCTAGGGCGCAGAGAAATTTCAACTTATATAAGGTAGGACCACTCAAAAGTCTGATGGCAGCATTGAAGAAGCTGTTCTTGAGTTGCTTGGTACGTGACCTCAGACTTTTGCATCTGTTTGCTGACGGAGGAAGGTGGAAGAGAGAATGTCCAGGGTGCGTGGGGTCCTTGATTAAGTTTGCCGCTTTTCCAAGGCATACCAGAAACAGTTACAATGCTTTGCCGAGCTGGATTCTGAAGGAACTGTTGACTGACTGGTCAAAGCTTGGCTTTCCTTTGAGGCTTTACTGCAGGCAGACCTGGGTTTACTTGTCTCCGGATACATCCTGAGGGAGGCTATGGAATTGCCTGCGCTCAAGTGGTGTGTCAATTTCCATTGGTGTTGGGAAGGGGAGCTTGATCACCTCTTTGAGAACTAACACTCAACCACTCAAAGTGTAGTACTTCCCTTCATAAACTGTTAAAAGGGTTTGTGAGAATGGGGATTATCTGCCCTTCAACAGCCTTGAGTGGTCAAATCAGGATAGCTCCCTGAGACTCTCTCTGAAAAACAACAAATAACACTTATTCTTGTAACTACCAGTAAACAGGTTTATTAAACTACTAACAAACCCAACAAAACACTACTCTAATGGATTCCTGTTTAGATAATTATAATTCCCACTTATTAACAAAACATAGAACTTTTAATCAAACTCAAAATGCAATCAGGTTTGTCATATTCTGGGATATTCGTTCTGCTTTGCTGATTTTCTTTTTGCCATCACTATCTTTTTTTGGGACCATTACGATTGAGATGAGGCTTTCTTTTAAGACATAAGTGTGGCTGTTAAATTGGCAGAGACAGTTGTTATCTGTGACACCCTCTCTAGCTGTGATCTGTGGCCATTGCTGGCAGGTGGTCTTCTGGTTATTCTCTGCAGCTGGGAGCTGGCTTTATACCCTTGAACATACACCAAACTTCACACAACAGGATTGGCTTACAGGTTATCAAAATATCAAAGTCAAATCTGATAGGCTGCTGTTATTCAAATGGCCATTTCAATTTGATTGGTTAATGTTCAAAAACAACCTGTTGTCTTGGCAGCAATTACCCCCAGTATAGCGTTACAATATTTCACTTTGGGTCTCTCTGTGCAATTCCTGCACTTGCATCTCTTCAGTACAGAAAGACAAAAAATACCTTTTCTCATAGAATCATGAAATTTGACAACTCTTAGCATTTTAGAAGTTTTTTATAATTTTACAAAAACTAACTTCAAACAATCTGGATACCATGAAACTCAAATGCTCCACTTGCAGTATTTTCCAAAAATACGGCCAGCTGTAGTGTCTGTTTGAAGTCCAGTTGGGCTTCAGTCAACAGGCGTTTTTGGATAGTTACATTATTGAGCCCGCATACCAAACGGTCCCTCACCATCTCATTAAGCGTCAACCCGAATTCACATGCTTCTGCAAGTCATCTGAATCTTTTGAGGAAAACTGTAACAGACTCCCCCAATTCCCGGAGTGCCGAGTGAAACCAGTACCTTCACACAATCAGAGGTGGTTTCGGGACATAATATTCCCTCACTCGGTCGGCCAATGTCTGGACGGTTTTGGTATCTGGTGCCTCTGGGAAAGTTAAGCTGCGAGCAATGGAATATGCTGATGGTCCACAATGTAATTTGCCCCCAAAACAGTTACATATGGGTTGCACATATTGGACCGAGCCCTCAATCCACAGCCAGATCAATAGAGGTCAGCTTCCCAAGCAGAAGCTTGATGACTGAAAATGGCTTACTCCAAGTAAAGCTGGCTGTTAGCGAGCAAGTTCCTTCGAGTTATTATTTTTCCTTGTTGTCACTGAAATAACTCCTCAGAGGCCAGTGTCCCTCCACCGGATTCCCTTTATTTACAAACTTATCCCCATTCCTAAGAGTGTTCCGGGCACAAAGTCAAAATCCGGAGAGCCCTGGCAACCCTCAATATCTGTACAGGTGAGACTCCCTGATGGGGAAGGCAATCATTATCACAATCAGGGATCTCATACTCCAAGAGGTCCACCTCATGGGCCTCGTTGGTGTCATTACACTTTCCAAACCCGGAGGGGTTTTACTCCTGGAAATAGTGTGATAAGGGAACGTTCGGAAAAAGGCAATATTTAACTCCTGGGAGTAGGTGCCTTCTGAATGAGTGAACCTGGAGAGTCTATTCCTGGGGAGGATGCACTGGCGCAGCTTCTAAAACGGGAGGGTGGATGTTCTCGGGAAAAACGTGCCCATCTGAGGTTCCAAACATGCAGAGTGCCTTATTCCGGGAAACTTCAAGACCTGGAGTTCATCTAAAGCTGGACAATATCTACGCTTCAGAAGAGCGACTGCTGTGGATGTTTGGAAACCGGAGTTGTTCTATTGCTGGCAATAGAGATCCCTGGGAAGTGTCTAACATTGGAGAGAGTTTCTTTCTGGGAAGAGTGTACAACGGGAGATGGTCCAATATCGAGAGGGTGTATTACATGGAAATCTCTGTTCTGTGGTGTCCAACTCCATCAGATGTCCAGTCCAGGGAAGGGTCCAATCCGTTTTGGGAACAGATTATTGGGTGGGAGGAGGGGTGACAGTTCCTATTGATAATCTCTGATATATTTGTGTCTGCCTTGTGAAACTGGGCCATATTGAGTTAATCTTACCAAACAAATTAGATGAGAGACATTAACTCTTCCAAAGATATGGCACAATGGGTGGCACGGTGGCACAGTGGTTAGCAATGCTGCATCAGAGCGCCAGGGACACGGGTTCAATTCCAACTTCAGGTGACCATCTATGTGGAGTTTGCACACTCTCCCTGCGTCTGTTTGGGTGTCTCCGGGGGCTCCGGTTTCCTGCCACATTCCAAAGATACGCATGTTAGGTTGATATGCTCAGGCTAAATTGCCTCTTCGTGTCGGTGTATTAGCAGGGTCAACATGTGGGGTTTCGGAGTTCGGGCCTGGGTGGAATTGTTGCAGGTACAGGCTCGATGGGCAGAATGGTCTCCTCCTGCACTGTAGCAATGCTACGATTCTAATTACCAACATGTTCTTGCAACTGCCGTCAAACTGACAGGATTGCAATTCAGTTTCCTGTATAACACCCTCCAACCCCACCCTCATCATAAACGTGGGGTGAGTTATGGTATTTCCCATTCTGCAATTTTAATCTCTCAGCACTCCTCCACCAACACGTTCACCCCACCCACCCCATGCCCAGTTTCTTGATGCTGAAATCCAATACCTGCCACCAGTTCAGACACGGACAATGTTTATTCAGTAATATCCCGGCTCTTCTCCCTTCTCTCTCTGACAGTTAATTTACTGGGAATTGTGATCCTGAGTCGGGGAAAGTGCGGCCTCTCTTCCTGCACCACTCGCTACCTGGTGGCCATGGCTTCAGCGGATCTGCTGTACGTCATCATTAGACTCGTTTTGACCAGGATGAATTATTATTATTTGCCCCGGAATTTCTTGTCCTTCAGCCCTGTGTGTCGTGTAAAATCAGTCCTGGGGTCTGTAGCCACGGACTGTTCTGTCTGGTTCACCGTCACTTTCTCCTTTGATCGATTTGTGGCCATTCGCTGCCAGAAACTGAAGGCTCAATATTGCACTGGGAAAACTGCCGCTGTGATTGTGGCAACAACTGGCATCCTGCTCTTTGCTAAAAACATCCCCTGGTACTTTACAAAGCGATCTGTGGTGATAATCGACAACATCTCATGGTTCTGCAAGACAAAGCCAAGCTTTTTCACTGATGATGGATGGGTTGGATTTTCCTTGTTTGACCAGATTTTAACCCCATTGCTTCCATTCGGTTTAATCCTGTTAATTAACGCTCTGACAGTCAGCCACATTTTAGTGACCAGTCGAGTCCGGAAGGGGCTGATGGCTCACAATAAGGGAGAGAATCATCGAGACCAAGAGATGAAGGGCAGAAGGAAGTCAATGATTTTACTCTTCTGCATATCTGGAATTTTCATTCTCCTCTGGTCAGTGAGTGTCGTAAAATTTTTCTATTTGTTCAGGCTACCTTACATTTCTTTTTCTCAATATATATTACAAACTGCCGGATTCATGCTGAGCAACTTATACTGCTGCACAAACACATTTGTTTATGCATTGAGTCTGACCAAGTTCAGGGAACAGATCAAGGTCATGGTGAAATATCCGGTCACTTCAATTATTCAATTAATAAATAAAACTGGTTGCCAGTCAATGAGTGACTGTGTTTGCCCCTGTCCGCCAATCAGGAGCGGCACAGCCAGCAGACCCAATCATTGAGGCCATCCCTGCGACAGGCCAACGCTTCCGCCAATCAAGAAGCTCGTAATGGTCATAATCACTTTCAGCCAATCAGAATGTCGGTTTTCAGACTGAGAGCCCCCTCACCCAATGAGGGAGCTCCACCCACTGACTGAAAGCCGCCACAACAAATCAAGTGCCTCTACTTGCTGACAGACACCCGCCAGTTTTAATGAGAGACCATTGGTCGCTGACTGAAAGGATCCTGAACCAATCAGCTGGTTCAGCCGGTTGACCGACAGATGCCTCATCCAATCGGAGAGCTCCAAATGCCAGGTGAAGGCCGCCTCAGCCAATGGGAGGTGTCGTCCTCTGACTTACAGCTGCTCAATCCAATCATAGTGTTTCGTCAGGTGACTGGCAGAAATCTCAACCAATCAGGGCACTCCATCTGTGAATGTCACGGGACAATGGAAAATGCCCTCCACAATCCTGTTACTGGGCAAAATCTGCCCCACCCACACCGTGACTGACAACGCCTTGAGCTAATCAGCGAGTCCCTTGCTGCTCATTGACCAATCGAAATTCGGTCTCACCCTGGCGTGCGATTGGGCCAAAGTTCTTAAAGGGGAGCTGCACGGAGAATTATGGTTGATCAACATTATTTCGTTGTCAATTAAAGTGACAAACAGGCGGGAGAAATTCAGAGGACGTGATAAAGGAGCCACAGGGAAGAGGAAAGGCTGAGTAAAAAAGTGTAAAGGAGGTTCGCCAAGATGTTGTCTGGTCTCGAGGGTGTTGACTCTGAGGAGAGGTTGTATCAACGAGGATTGTTTTCACTGGAAAGACGGAGGCTGATGGGAGACCTCATAGAGGTCTACAAAATTATGAGAGCCATCGACAGGGTGCATAGTCAGAGGCATTTTCCCAGGGTGGAAGTGTCAATTATCAGGGTCACTTACAGGTTAAAGAGGAGAGATGGAAAGTCTAAGGGAGATGTGAGGGGGATGTTTTTCACACAGAGTGGTGGGTGCCTGGAGCATGCTGCCAGAGGAGGTGGCAGAAGCAGGCACATTATGAACACTGATTAGGCATCTGGATGGGTACATGAATAGGGAGGGAATAGAAGGATAGGGATTAAGTGAGGGCAGAAGGGTTTTATTTCGTTTATTTAGGGTGTCATGATAGGCACAGGCTTGGAAGGCCAAAGGGCTTGTTCCTGTGGTGTACTTTCCTTTCCTCTTTGAAAATACACAGGAGTACAGTCATGTTACATTGCAGAATAAGACCATTTGACCCATCATCTTTGTCCCAACTCTCTGAATGAGCAACTCAGCTGGTTCTGTTCTCCCTCCTTTCTCCCCAGAACCCTGCATTTTCTTCATTTCAGAAAACAGTCTAATCCCCTGTTGAAATGTTTCAATTGAACCTTCCTTCACCACACACTCAGGCTGTGCATTCCCGGTGCTCACCACTGGCTGTGTGGAAAAAAAGTCATAGTTTAGATCATCCTTTCTTCGTTTACAGATTAATTTAAATTCTAACACCCCAAGTCATCCATCTTCACAAGTGGGAACAGTTTCTCCCCCTCCCTCCTCCACACCACTCATTATTTTGGATACCATGGCTGTCATATGAGGAGATACTAAGTCGGCTCAGATAATATAGTAGTGTGCGGCACGGTAGCACAGTGGTTAGCACTACTGCTTCACAGCTCCAGGAATCTGGGTTCGATTCCCAGTTTGGGTCACTGTCCGTGTGGAGTTTGCACATTCTCCTCGTGTCTGCGTGGGTTTCCTGCGGGTGCTCCGGTTTCCTCCCACAGTCCAAAGATGTGCATGTTAGGTTGATTGGCTATGTGATAAACTTACCCTTCGTGTCCTGGGATGCATAGGTTAGAGGGATTAGTGGGTAAATATATGGGGGTAGGGCACGGGTGGGACTGTGGTCGGTGCAGACTTGATGGGCTGAATGGCCTCTTTCTGTACTGTCGGGTTTCTATTTCTATATTCACTGCAGTTTAAAAGTGTGAGAGGGGATCTGATAGAAACTTATCAAATTCTCACAGGGTTCGACAAGTTAGATTGAGAAAGAATGTTCCCAACGGTGTGAGAGTCCAGAATTAGGGGTCATAGTTTGAGGATAAGGGATAAACCTTTTAGAAATGCCTTCACTCAGAGGGTGGTGAATGTGTGGAATTCACTACCACAGGAAGTAGTTGAGGCCAAAACGTTGTCTCATTTCAAGAGGAAATTAGATATAGCTCTTGGAGCTAAAGGGATCAAGGGATATGCGAGGAAGGCGTGTTTAGGATAATGAATTTGATGATCAGCCATGATCATAATGAATGGTGGAGCTTGCTCCAAGGGCCGAATGGTCTACTCATGCTCTATTTTCAATGTTTCTATGCATCTTTTCTCCAACTTCTCTTCCTGAAGGAAATCCCTCCTAACCTCTCCAAACATTCGTCACGACTGAAGTTCGTTAGTACAGGAAACATTCTCGTGAATCATGTCTGCACTCCATACAATACCTTCAAATCCTTCCCAAAGCACACCACCTGGGAACTGGACTCAATACTCCAATTGAGACTTGTTCAAGTTCTACATAAACTCTTTGCTCTTACACTCCATTCCTCTATCATTAAGACCTATCATTTGTACTTGTTTGGGACCAGCGCAGAAACTACAAGTTATATTATGCAGTTAGCCTCGACCCCAACTTTTGCATTAGGGTGAGCAGCAGGTGTTTCTCTCCAGGTATGATGCAATTGACCCACTGGGAAGTCTTTATCAAAACAAACTTTATTTAAGAACAAGGTTCGAATATAGCAAAAAGATATAACATAATTTTACCAATTAAAATACATAAACAAGGTATAATTCTTAACAATGACAAAAACGGTTGATGAAGGAAGGGCCGTGGATGTCGTCTATATGGATTTCAGTAAGGCATTTGACAAAGTCCCACATGGCAGGTTGGTTAAGAAGGCTAAGGCTCATGGGATACAAGGAGAAGTGGCTAGATGGGTGGAGAACTGGCTTGGCCATAGGAGACAGAGGGTAGTGGTCGAAGGGTCTTTTTCCGGCTGGAGGTCTGTGACCAGTGGTGTTCCGCAGGGCTCTGTACTGGGACCTCTGCTATTTGTGATATATTTAAATGATTTGGAAGAAGGTGTAACTGGTGTAATCAGCAAGTTTGCGGATGACACAAAGATGGCTGGACTTGCGGATAGCGAAGAGCATTGTCCGGCAATACAGCAGGATATAGATAGGCTGGAAAATTGGGCGGAGAGGTGGCAGATGGAGTTTAATCCGGATAAATGCGAAGTGATGCATTTTGAAAGAAATAATGTAGGGAGGAGTTATACAATAAATGGCAGAGTCATCAGGAGTATAGAAACACAGAGGGACCTAGGTGTGCAAGTCCACAGATCCTTGAAGGTGGCAACACAGGTGGAGAAGGTGGTGAAGAAGGCATATGGTATGCTTGCCTTTATAGGACGGAGTATAGAGTATAAAAGCTGGAGTCTGATGATGCAGCTGTATAGAACGCTGGTTAGGCCACATTTGGAGTACTGCATCCAGTTCTGGTCACCGCACTACCAGAAGGACGTGGAGGCGTTAGAGAGAGTGCAGAGAAGGTTTACCAGGATGTTGCCTGGTATGGAGGGTCTTAGCTATGAGGAGAGATTGGGTAAACTGGGGTTGTTCTCCCTGGAAAGACGGAGAATGAGGGGAAATCTAATAGAGGTGTACAAGATTATGAAGGGGATAGATAGGGTGAACGGTGGGAAGCTTTTTTCCAGATCAGAAGTGACGTTCACGAGGGGTCACGGGCTCAAGGTGAGAGGGGCGAAGTATAACTCAGATATTAGAGGGATGTCTTTTACACAGAGGGTGGTGGGGGCCTGGAATGCGCTGCCAAGTAGGGTGGTGGAGGCAGGCACGCTGACATCGTTTAAGACTTACCTGGATAGTCACATGAGCAGCCTGGGAATGGAGGGATACAAACGATTGGTCCAGTTGGACCAAGGAGCGGCACAGGCTTGGAGGGCCGAAGGGCCTGTTTCCTGTGCTGTACTGTTCTTTGTTTGTTCTTTGTTCAATCAACACTCTCTATAGTTCCAATGTAAGGAACGTGCTCCATAGACATAAATCCCGTTTTCAGAACCAGTTAAACTCAATATGTTCACAGGGATGCTAGATTTTTGTAACAATTCTGGACTGAGACCCAGACAGACACCTGTCTTCTAATTCTCATACACACTCCAGAGAATGATCCATCCCAAACAGTAGAATCTCAGAGAAAGAGACATATTTCCTGGATGATTCCAGTCTCTAAATCTCGAGAGAGAAAGAGAGGCAGAGAAAGCGACCTTTCTCTACAGATCACAAACAGCACATTGCCCTCGAATTATCTCTGTAAGCCTAGCTCCACCCAGTCACCTAATTCTCCTGTCATGCAACCTAATTAAGCCCTACTGTTGCAAAGATGAGTTTGTGAAATTAGAATTTGATGTTGGTAAATATGTTAAAAAATTTAAATTGCTGAGGGGAAAAAATATTCTGCGGTCTCTTTAAAAACTGGTGTTTTGTATCAGTGCTTGGAGGTTTCGAATGCAAAGTGCATCCAGAGTCCAAGCTGAAACATTTGTATCAAAAAGTTAAACAGTAGTCTTGACAAGACAACCTATTTTTGTTTGAATTTTGCCCAATCAATTTAAAGCAGGGACTCAGCTGCCAATTACCTATAGGATTTCAATTTGATGATGTTGACAACATCAGCCTAATACCATTGTGGAAAAATTGATCAGTCATCACAGGTATAAAAGAGAATGCAGGGGGGAAACAGAAGAGAGCAACAGAAGTACTGCCACCTCTCAAGACTCGACAGTGACAGGGCAGATCTCAGCTCTGCCAGCTTCAGATATCTCTTATGAGAATGCGCCATCTAACTATCCAAAGGTACCAATCAGTAAGAACCTACAGAAAGAGGGATCAACAGAGGAACTCCAAAAGATTCCGAAAGCCACAAACCTGGTTGTAATTTTGAGAGAGACTGAATTCCATCATTATACTTTTTTTGGTTAATGAATGAGCATCATAGTTATTTGAACAGCATTCCATTAGAATCTTATTTCATTTGGTATCTTATTGTTCAGTTGAAGATCTCTGCTAGTTAAATAAATGGATCATTTAGCGTTCATTTTAAAGTGAGTGTGAGGTATTTCTCGTTAGTTAACCACTCAACGTTACTGAAGAGCAATTCACACCTACCCACACACTTTTAACAGATCACGGGGCGAGATATTCCTCTTTGGGGCAATTCGGCGTTACTATTCAAAAGGGAGCCAACCTCTGCATCATAACTCTCTTCTGCAAAATCCCAGGGGAAAACTCAATGATAGGTTGAAACAAACATTGTAGCAATTAAGAGCAATTATGCTGCTGTAGTGACAACAGTGGCTGCTGGTTACTGTCAAAATGGCACTGGTTAGAACATACGGTTAAAACAGAAACATGACCAGAATACATTTCGTAAAAGCACAATACTGTCAAATATTCTGTATTAATTCAAAACGTCCCGCCACATTCAACGACTATCCTTTGCTCTTGCTGAATTAATGATGTACCCTTTATTTGACACTGCCTCTACCTTTTTAATGAGCTATCCTGGGAAGAAGACCCCTAAATATTCAATTCTCAAACGGGACCCCAAGTTTATTAAGATGCGTGGTGAAGACAAATGAGCTGTCTCCACATCCGGATTCAGCATACTCACTTGGGGAGGTGATGGCCCAGTGGTATTGTCGCTGGACTATCAATCCAGAAATTTAGCTCATATTCTGGGGACCCGGGTTCGAATCCTGCCACGGCAGGTAGTGGAATTTGAAGTCAATAAAAATATAATCTGAAATTAAGAATCTACCGACGACCATGAAACAATTGTCAATTGCTGGATAAACCCATCTAGTTCACTAATGTCCTTCATGGACGAAAATCTGCCATCCTTACCTGGTCTGGCCTACATATGTCCCCAGAGCCACAGCAATGTGGTTGACTGTCAACTGCCCTCTGAACACGGGCAACTAGGGATGGGCAATAAATGCTGGCCAGCCAGTGATGCCCAGTCCCAGAAATGAATTTTAAAAATTGGTTTGCAACAGGTTTAATTTAAAAGGGACGCAATCCCCCATGGCTGGCACTTACCCATTCATTTATTTCTTGCTGTTTAAAAGGAGCCAATTAAACCAGGCTTGTTTGATTTTGAGAAAGAGTAAGTTTCACCTCAAGAGAAAGAATTAAAAACTCAACACTAATACACACAGATGTGAATTGAGAATTTAATAGCACAAGGACATGTTAAAATATATGCATATACGAATCAGCATTTGGCTTGTCTGTGATGCATAGATGGTGATTCCATAAGATATAAGTCCTTAAGATATAAGAGCAGAATTAGGCCATTCAGCCCATCGAGTGTGCTCCGCCATTTGATCATGGCGATGGAGTTTAGAAGGATAAGGGTTATCTCATTGAAACTTACAGAATACTGAAAGGCCTGGATAGAGTGAATGTGGGGAAGATGTTTTCATTAGTCGGAGAGAGTTAGATCTGAGGGCACAGCCTCAGAGTAAAGAGACAACTCTTTCGAACTGTGATGAGGAGGATTTTCTTTTGCCGTATACTGCTCCGTGTGTTTTATTGTACCTCTTTTAGGAAAGGTCTTCCGTGAAAAAATGTGCATTGTGGCAAATTTTCCAGAAAGTGGTCTCTTCACAATATCAGCTATATTTCAATAACTGGTCTTCCTTTAAATAAAAAGTGAAATATGTCCATATGTAATTTGTGGCTGTAATCTGTCTTCCATTACAATACCAAAAGAAAATATTGTTCATTTCTCTGCATTGAACATTGTGACGATACTGTGCCTTTAAGAAATGTATTTGAATCCTGTTCCTTTGCAGGATTTTGTTGGCGCCATGCTGTCTGCAGCTGGTGTCCGCAGCTGGTGTCCGCTAATTGTTACTGAAGCAATATAACAGACATCATGCTGATTTTAATCTGGAACTAATGCGGTGTTCTGTGGTTGAATGGTCCTTTGGGGATTACTGTGTGGAGCTTCATTGAGATTGATTGACAGTTTATGTGATGTGGCTGGGGTCAGCTATGCTTCAGAGAAAAGTCCAGTTTTAGTTTCATTTCATGGTTGTTGCTGCTAGAAGCTGGTGGAAGAAGGCAGTGTCTCTGTCTCTGTCTCGCTCTCTCTCCAGAGGCTTGCGGAAAGTTCCAGGACTGGGAAGCTGGGAAGCAGTTCACAGCAGCTGTTAAAAAGCTACAAAATCCAGCATCACGTGAACGTACTTTTCTCTATGCCAAGTTTGAAGAAGGATGTGTGTCTGTGGGATGGTGTTTAAGTTGGAACAACAGAGATAGCTAGCAGTGTTGTGTTTAATTCTTGTAGCTGGTAAAAGTTATGCTAATTCTTTTCTGTTATATTTTAACTGTGTTCTTAAATAAACTTTGTTTGATTAAAGCTCCCTAGTGAGTCAGTTCAATCATACCTAGAGCGAAAAACCTTATGCTCACCCATGCCAAAACTAAATGTAAAACTTAGGGTCGAGGAAAACTTCATAAAACACCTTGGAGTTTCTGGCCTGGGTCTTAATCCATGTATTAGCATGGGTAGAGGATTCGTTAACGAACAGAAAGCAAACAGTGGGGATAAATGGTTTTTTTTTCTGGTTGGCAATCAGTGGCTAGTGGCGTGACTCAGGGATCAGTGTTGGGACCGCAACTGTTTACGATTTACATAGATGATTTGGAGTTGGGAACCAAGTGTAGTGTGTCAAAATTCGCAGATGACACTAAGATGAGTGGCAGAGCAAAGTGTGCAGAGGATGCTGCAAGTCTGCAAAGGGATATAGATAATCTAAGTGAGTTGGTGAGGGTCTGGCAGATGGAGTACAAATGTTGGTAAATGGGAGTCATCCATTTTGGTAGGAATAACAGCAAAATGGACTATTATTTAAATTGCAAAAAATTGCAGGGACCTGGGTGTCCTTGTGCAAGAATCACAAGCAGTTGGTTTGCAGGTGCAGCAGGTAATTAAGAAGGCAATGGAATTTTGTCCTTCATTGCTAGAGGGATGGAGTTTAAAAATAGCAAGGTTATGTTGCAGCTGTATAAAGTGCTGGTGATGCCACACCTGGAGTACAGTGTTCAGTTTTTGTCTCCTTACTTGAGAAAGGCTATACTGGCACTGGAGGGGGTGCAGAGGAGATTCACTAGGTTGAATCCGGAGTTGAGAGGGTTGTCTTATGATGAGAGACTGAGTAGACTGGAGTTATACTCATCAGAATTCAGAAGAATGAGGGGAGATCTTATACAAACATATAAGATTATGAAGGGAATCGATAAGTTAGAAGCAGGGAAGTTGTTTCCACTGGCAGGTGAAACTAGAACTAGAGGGCATGGCCTCAGAATAAGGGGGAGCAGATTTAGGACTGAGTTGGGGAGGAACTTCATCACACAAAGGGTTGTGAATCTGTGGAATTCCCTGCCCAGTGAAACAGTTGGGGCTACCTCATTGAATGTTTTTAAGGCAAGGATAGATATATTTTTGAACAGTAAAGGAATTAAGGGTTATGGTGAGTGGGCGGGTAAGTGGAGCTCAGTCCACGAAAAGATCAGCCATGATCTTATTGAATGGCGGAGAAGGCTTGAGTGGCCAGATGGCTTACTCCTGCTCCTAGTTCTTATGTTCCTCACAGCATCATCTACCAACTGCTCACCCAGGTCTCCAACTTGTCTCTGCCCCTTTGAAGTAACACACTTTCCTCCTCATAGTTCAGGTTGCATCCAGTGCTGAGGTCTATGAGGATCAATTCAAGTTCTCTTTATTTCCCGCATGTAATGATTTGAAGTCCAATACAACAATTATCTTCAACTTTCTATTCTGTGCATTAGTTACTATGTCCAATTCACAATCTTTTTATTCCTCTGTCTGTTTGAGATTACCTTTACACTTGTGTGTGAAACTTAAAGTTCCTTATCTGCGGAGGATTCATCATGGAATCCCGAAAGTGCAAAATGAGGCCATTCGGCCCAACGATAACAACCCCACCCAGGCCCTATCCCTGTAACCCCACATATTTACCCTGCTAATCCCCCTGGCATTAATGCACAATTTAGCATGGTCAATCCACCTCACCTTCACATCTTTGGACTGTGGGAGGAAACCGGAGCACCCGGAGGAAACTCATGCAGACACAGGCAAAATGTGCAAACTCCACACGGACACTCACCCGAGGCCAGAATTGAACCTGGGAGCATGGCGCTATGCGGCAGCAGTTATACACATAAACACATTTTATAACTCTGCAACTGTTGTTGTAGTCTATTCAGCAACTAAATACATCCATATCAGTATGCACCTCCACTCCTTCCATGGGTGGCATGGTGGCATAGTGGTTAGCACTGCTGCCTCACAGCACCAGGGATCTGGGTTCGATTCCCAGCTTGGGTCACTATCCCCAGCTTGGGTCACTATCTGTGCGGAGTCTGCATCTTCTTCGCGTGTCTGCATGGCTTTCCTCCGGGTGCTCCGGTTTTCTCCCACATTCTGAAAGATGTGCTGGTTAGGTACATTGGCCGTGCTAAATTCTCCCTCAGTGCACCCGAACAGGCACCTGAGTGTGGCAACTAGGAGATTTTCACAGTAACGTCATTGCAGTGTTACTGTAAGTCTCCTTGTGACACTAATAAATAAACCTCAAACTAAATGTTAGGTCATACACTGGTGCATAATAATTCATTTTGAACTGTTGTGTGTGTGTGTGTGTATGTACGCATGAGTATATTTACGTAAGTGTCTACATGTGTAAGGACATTGGGATTACAATGTTGTGTACGGGCATTGGTAGCATGCAATTGTGCACAGGCATTGGTGGAAGTGTGTACATGAATTGGGTGAGCATGTGTGCAGAGTATATGGACATTGCTTGTGTATACTAGTGTGTAGAGGAATTGCCAGAGTACCACTGTATATGTATTTGGGAGTGCAACTCTGTGCTGACATTGGGAAGAGTGAGGTAGGGGGTTTGCAAGAATAACTGGGTACATGGGGTTGTGTAGATTTGGACGAGTTTTGGAATGAGTGCAGGTGTTTTTGGACATTCAAGGGGGTGTGCAGCTTTGTCCGGGCGTCTTGGGTGTGCAAGGTATTGGGGCACCTCTAACGGGGCATTGAGGATTACGCGAGCATTGGAATAAGTGCAACGGGTATGACCATTGGCGTATAGACAGGTGTGTATGAATATTAGGGCTGTGCAGGAATGCATGGGCATTGTGGAATTCATAGTTTACTGGTATAGGGGGATTTGGATGTTTTCACGTGGATTGAGCGGGAGTGCAGGTGTACATGAGCATTCCAGTGCATAAGTGTGTACTGGAATATGGTTGTGCAAAAGTGATTAAAGGCATTTGCGCTGGGGATGGTATGGGTGTGTAGATCCCCACAGAGAAGTGGGGGTGATTTCTTCGTGGGATGATCACTGGACTATTAATCAGAAACTCAACTAATATTCTGGGGACCCGGGTTCGAATCCCACCACGGCAAATGGTGGAATTTGAATTCAATTTTAAAAATCTGGAATTAGGAATCTACTGATGACTGTGGAGCCATTGCAGACATTGGAAAAACCCATCTGGTTCACTGATGTCCTTTAGGAAAGGAAATCTGCCGTCCTTACTGGTGTGGCCTACATGTGACTCCAGAAACACAGCAATGTAGTTGACTCTCAACTACCCTCTGAACAAGGGCAGCTGGATTGGGCAATAAATGCTGTCCAGCCAGTGATGCCTAAGTCCCACAAATGAATTTTTTTTAAAGAGATTGTTGGGGTGGGGGGGGTGGCAGATGTGGGGGGGTGGGGGGGGGGTAGTGGGAGGGAGGTTATTGTCACCTCTGTTCGGATATTGCGGTGTGCAGATGTGCACAAACATTGGGTATGCGCAGGTGGGCATATACATTGGGGATTTTGCAGGTGTGTACTGGCATTGGGGAGGGTGCAGGGGTTGCCGGGCATTGGGTGATGTAAAGATTCATAATACTATTGGGGTGTTTGCAGTTTTGTGCGGGCTTTAAGAGGCTTTGTAATGGCAATGCAGTAGATGTAAAGTAAAGTTTAATTATTAGTCACTACTAAGGCTTACATTAATATTGCAATGAAGTTACTGTGACATTCCCCAAGTCACCACACTCCAGCACCTGTTCGGGTCAATCCACCTAACCAGCAAAACTTTCGGACTGTGGGAAAAAAACCAGAGCACCCGGAGGAAACCCACGCAGGCACAGGAAGAATGTGCAAACTCCACACAGACAGTGACCCAAGCCGGGAATCGAACCCACGTCCCTGGCGCTGTGAGGCAGCAATGCTAACCACTGTGCCATCATGCTGCCTACATGCACGTTTGTGTGGGCCTTGGGGGATATGCAGGTGTATGGGGTTTTACCGGAATTGTGAGGAGGGGGTGTGGGGAGTTGGAGAGGTGAGTTGTGCCCTTTTGTTTGGGAATTGTAGGTTTGCAGGCGAAGTGGAGTGTGTTCAGGTGAGTCTGGGCTGTGCAAGTGCATTGGGGTGCTTGTGCAGGTTTGTCTGGGCATTTTGTGTTAGTTGTGAACAGGCATTCAGTTTTGTGCAGGCGGGCGGCACGGTGGCACAGTGGTTAGCACTGCTTCGTCACAGCGCCAGGGAGCCGGGTTCAATTCCCAGTTTTGTTCACTGTCTGTGTGGAGTTTGCACGTTCTCCCCGTGTCTGCGTGGGTTTCCTCTGGGTGCTCCGGTTTCCTCCCACACTCCAAAGGTGTGTGGGTTAGGTTGATTGGCTAAATTGACCCTTAGGGTCAGGGGACAAGCAGGGTAAATGTATGGGGTTAAGAGGATAGGGTCTGGGTGGAATTGTTGTTGGTGCAGACTCAATGGGCTGAATGGCCTCCTTCTGCACTGCAAGGATTCTATGATTCTATGATATGGACACTGGGGTTTGTGTACTTTGGTATTTGGTATATTGCTTTTGTACACAGTTGCATAATGGAATTTGGCAGGTACCGGTGTGCAGGATGTTGAGGAGTTCAGCCTTGTATTGGCATTTGGGGGAGAAGAGTTAAGGGTATGACAGAGCATTCAAGGTTGTATATGTGTATATGGACAGTGGGAGGGTGGATGTGGGTATGTACGGACACGGTGAGTGTGAAGCTGCAAATGTGAATTGGGGTATGTGCAGCATTGGACTTGAATTACATTTGTGAAGGTGTGCATTCGGGTGCGTGCAGGTATGATCATTGGTGTGTGCACTGGTGGATACGGATTTTGGGGAGTGTATACAAGTGTACAGACATTGAAGGTGGCAAGGTGTGCATGTACATTCAGGGCAGTTTGTGGATATGTACGGGGGTTGTGGGGTGGGACAGTATGGAGGGGTGTCGGGTGGTGTGCAGGCATTGGGATTGTGCAGTTGTGTACGGCAATTGTGGGTGTGAGATTGTGTACAGGTACTGGGTTGTGTGAAAACTTGTACTGTGATGGTGAGCGTGAATGTGTTTATGGGTATTGGCAGGTACGTAGGGGATTATGGACATTCGAATTGTTCAGGTGCACACAGGAATTGGAGGGCTGTATATTTGTGCGGGGACATGGCATTATGCAGGTGTGTACTGCTATTAGCGGGCATGCAGGTATGTACGGAGATTACGGGTGCGCAGGTATAGTGGGGCATTAGGTTTGAGCAAGTGTGTATGGTCACCGATGGGGTGGTGGTGTGAAGATGTGTACTGGCATGAAGAGGGTGAAGGTGCATACAGGTGTGGAGGTCTGTCCAACTTGGGGGTGAACATGCATACAGGCATATGTGTATTGGTATTGTGGATATGAATGCGCGTACAATCATAGAATCCCTACAATGTAGAAGGAGGCCATTCGGCCGATCAAGACTGCACTGACAACATTCCCACCTTTGCCCTATCCCCATAACCCCACATATTTACCCCACTAATCTCTCTAGCCTACGCATCCCAGGACACTAAGGGGCAATTTAGCATGGCCAATGAACCTAACCCGCACATCTTTGGACTGTGGGAGAACATGCAGACACGGGGAGAATGTGTGAACTCCACACAGACAGTGACCCAAGCCAAGAATTGAACCTGAGTCCCTGGAACTGTAAGGCAGCAGTGCTAACCACTGTGCCGTCCACAGGGAGGTATCATTAATGTAAATAGTGAATAATTGCAGGCAAAGAACTGATCCCTGCATTACTCCACTATTTATATCTTTCCACTCTGATAAGGACCCATTTATTCCAACTCACTGTTTTCTATGTGACAGCCAGTTTTCAATCCATGCGAACACATTTCCTCCAATTCCATGGTCTTTTACTTTATGTACCAGCCCCTTATGCAGCACCTTCTCAAATGCCTTTTAGAAATCTGAATCCACTACATCAACAGGTTTCCCTCTATCTACTCGCCCTGTTACATTCGCTAAGAATTCGAGCAAATTTGTCAAACAAATTTCATAAAACCATGTTGACTATGTTTGATTATATTCAGTTTTCCTGAATGAATGGCTATTTCCTCTTTGAGTATTGACTCCAACATCTTGCCAATAATAGTAGTTAAGCTGGCCTATAGTTCCCTGCCTTCTGTCTTTATTCCTTTTTGAACAAGGGCATCACATTGGCTGTTTTCCAATCTCCTGGTACCCTCCTGAAATTTAGCGAGTTGTGAAACGTTTGAACGCATGGGTCCCCTTTCTCTGCATTAAATCCCTAGCAGGCAGTTCATCGGGTGCTGGTGACTTGTCTGCCTTTAACCCCTTGAGTATCGCTAACTTTATCCTTTGTGATTGGGATTTTTTGTAAGTTTTGCCATGTTATTTGAAATCAGCCCATCTGATGACTTGGTGATATTTGCAATGTCTTCCATGGTGATGACTGGTGCAAAAAATTTATTTAGCACATCCAGCAATTCTTTGTTTGCTGTTATCAATTCACCCACCTCATTCAGTCGAGGTCCCGCATTTACCTTAGCTGCCCACTTCCTAATTATTTCTTCATAGTAACTCTTAGTGTTTGTTTTAATGCTGCAGACAAGTTTTCTCTCAAAATTCATTTTCTCCTTTCTTATGAGCTGTGTTGTGTTGTGCTTTTGTTGCTGGATCCTAAAAACATCCCAGTCCTCTGGTCTGCCAGTATCCTTTGCCACTTTGTATATCCTGCTTTTCAATTTAATATTATCCTTGACCTGTGTTAACCATGGATTTTGCCTCTTTTTTGTGGAATCCTTCTTTTTGATTGGGATAAACTCCTGCTGAGCACTTTGGACCAGCAGTCCGAGTATCTTCCACTGCTCATTTACTGACCTGTATCTTACCTTGGTTATGATGTGGAGATGCCGGCGTTGGACTGGGGTAAGCACAGTAAGAAGTCCCACAACACCAGGTTAAAGTCCAACAGGTTTATTTGGTAGCAAATACCATAAGCTTTTGGAGCATAGCTCCTTCGAAGGAGCTGTGCTCCGAAAGCTTATGGTATTTGCTACCAAATAAACCTGTTGGACTTTAACCTGGTGTTGTGGGACTTCTTACTGTTCTTACCTTGGTTACACAGTTCATCTTAGACAACTCCTCCCTCATACCATTATAATTAACAATATGTAAGTGAAGACTCTGGTTATGGACCTATGGCATTCACCCTCAATTGAAGAGACAACGTGACACTCACTGATCCAAAGGATATGACATTAACTGAACCAGACATCTGACACTGACTGGGTCCCGCTGCGCATAATCCACTGGATTCCATCCTACTTACCCCCACAGGTTGTTTGGCCTATCCAGTGGATATCACACCAGCTGACCCAATGGCTCTCACGCTCGCTGATCCAGTGGATCTCAAACTGGATGATCCAGTGGGTCTCAAACTGAATGATCCAGTGGGTTGCACACAGACTGGTCTAGTTGATCTCAAACTGGCTAACCCAATGGATCTCACACTTGTCGATCCAGTGGATATGATCTGGTGGATCTTAAATTGGTGGCTCCAGTGGCTCTCACACTTGCTAATCCCAGTGGCTCTCAGACTGGCTTACCCAGCGGATCTCTCCATTTACCCGCTATCTGTAGTCCTCCTTTCCACATGGGGTGTGCGTACTAAGATAACCAGTTACCCCACCGGAGCGCGGAACACAACGCATGCGCGAATCCAAGGGGCGGGGCGGGATGTTCAAACCGCATGCGCAAACCTCGGGAGGGAAAGTGAGCGGGGCCCGTCCGTCAAAGGTTCGGCCATACGCGGCGTCACGGTGGGCGGGGCGCGCGGTGCACCGTGACCAGATGGCTGCGCGCGCGCGCCTGAGGAGGACGGGCAGGTGGGCGAGGGATTGTGCACACATGCGCGGCGAAGTTGTCGAGCGCGTGTCGAGCCGTTGGGCTTGTCTCTGGGGCAGGGGAACGTGCGCGACTGGGCTGAGCATTGCGAGTGCGCATGCCCGATGGTGCGCGGGGTTTGTGTGTGGAGCGGGGGAGGAGAAGAGGAGGCTGTGGTGCGCAGGTGCGAGGCGGAAGGCGGGAAGACCAGGACGAGATTGTCAATTTGAAAAATAACGGGCGGGCAACGTTTGACCAGGGGGCAGATCCAGACCCTGGATAGAGACCCTGACTGAGGGGGGTGTGGGGTCAGAGATCAACCAGAGAGAGACCCCCAAACTGGGGGGTCATAGGTCAACTAGAGTTACCCCCAAACTGGGGGGTCAGAGGTCAGCTGGAGAAGGACACCAAATTGGAGGTCAGAGATCAACTCGAAAGTGACCCCCGCACTGGAGGGTCAGAAGTCAACTAGACAGGGGCCCCAAACTGGGGGTCAGAGGTCAACTAGAGAGGGGCCCCACGCTGGAGGGTCAGAGGTCAACTAAAGAGGGACCCCAAACTGGGGGATCAGAAATCAGCTGGAAAGGGATCCCACACAACGTGGTTGGATGGGGGGTGGGGGTGAGTGCATTGCCAAAAATCATCTAGAGAGGCACCCACACTGATAGATGTCTGAAATCAACTAGACAGTGATCCCACATCGGGTGGGTGGGTAGTGATCCACTCGAGACAGATCCCACACCAGGTATTGTCTTGAGATCTCTTATGAATCACCCCCATTTATTGGGGCTGTGGAGAAGTAGGGGAGATAACTAATAATTTGTTCAGATTCATACCCCATCTGCTTCATGCAAGAGAACACTTCGCATTATAAATTTTGAATCTTCACTGTGCTGAGTGCTCCCGGGCTCCATCTTCCCGACCAACTCCAGATGTTACTCTGCTCCGACACTTTCCCATTCAAGACACGTTTCCCTCTTTCTGGCCCTGTTGCTGGTCAGGAAGACGGACTCTGCATCCCTGCTCAACTGAGCCAATTTCCCAGTATTTACAACTCTGAAAGATTCAGAGGTCAACTAGAAAGCCATCCCATACATCTGCTCCATGCTGGTGCTCATGCCCCACAGACATGCTTCCTCACATCCCGTACTTCATATCTCCTCTATCCCCATATCCTTCTATTCTTTTCTCCCAAGCGATTAGCCAACTCTCTCCCCTACTCCCTCCCCACCTTAAAGCACATTGACACTTTTCACTGCAACCATTCCACATTCTCATCGCTCTCCGGGTGAAGATGTTACTCCTGAATTCCACTTACGTTTCTCTCATCTTCAGGGCCATTCTTCTGAACCCGACTACACCACAGCACCATCTTCCCGCTCTTTAAGGAAGGAATCCACAAAGGTTGTCCTTTGGGTGACATTCTCAGGTGGTGAAAACTTTATTTTGTGCCTCATGCGGCACCCTGCATTTCGCTTCTCAGCTCCGGGCTTGAGACTCTTTACATTGGCAAATCGTAGATCGCACTGATGTTGCACTGTCCGGTGCAAAGCTATTGTGACACAGTCCCGTGTTGTCAAGGTACCCGCCATGTTTGTCGACATCATCCTGCATCGCCCGCTTCCATGGTTACCCCGTTTGCTGAACGTGTACCAGTGTTTTGCCATTCTACCTGCCAACTGTCCACACAGTCAGCAGCTACTGAGGGTAAGTATTGCTTCCCTCCAAACCCCCTCCCGCCCACAGCGTGGACTCCACGCCCACTATAAACAAAGTTTATGCCAACGTGGATGATCCGTTCATTCTTTTGAGGATATAGGAAGTTATTAGGACCAGTAAATCCCATCTCCGTTCCCCCATCGGTTAATGAGGTGGAAAAGTCGGCAGTCTGGTCCGACGCACCAAAACATTGAATGTATTCAAGAGGCGGCTGGATATAGCACTTGGGGCAAATGGGATCAAAGGTTATGGGGAAAAAGCAGGATTAGGCTATTGTGTTGGATGATCAACCATGATGGTAATGAATGGTGGGGCAGGCTCGAAGGGCCGAATGGCCTCCTCCTGCTCCTATCTTCCATGTTACTATGACACCAAGGCAAAGATCTCAGTTGCCAGGTGGCTGAGGAGGTAGCCCTTGAAATTGGAACATTGCAACTTCCTGCCAAGCAAGCGGAAGTGACTGTCGAAGTAACACAATCTGATGTTGAGGAAAGGGGGATTTATCCATTCCAGTGAGTCCAATTGAGCATTGCTGGGGGCCACGCGAGATGCTCGCTGAATCGGATTATGACGACTTTTCAAGAGATCGGTTATGACTCAGTGGACTGGGTCAAATATGCAAAGGGTTTTCAGGTGGCTTCATAGGTCTCTCATAGTGTCGACCAACAGGGGTTGAGAATCAACTGCTTTTGAGAAAGGTTGCCCTGCAAGTGATGGTTTGGGGACTACCCCCCCCCCCCCCTAAGAACCCGAGGCCCTGTCCACACCTGGAAAAGCGGGATGGTGTGAGGCTAGGGCAGGTTGCTGAAGTGGCTGGGGCCAAACCCTGTCTGGATGGTCATCTCAACCACAGTGAGCTTGCAAAAAGATGCTTCCGATGTCCCTCGAGGTCCGCACAAAGTAGGGGAACTAGTCTCGGAGGGGGTCCCAATGAATTTGGAACCTGTGTGGTTGAGGACCCTTCCTTACTGACCCAACTGCCAATGCAAGTAAAATGGAGGAAAAGTGTCCACAGGTCAGGAACATCAAGTTACTAATGACAGACTGTGAGTTCCGAACTGGAGCCCAGGAAAGGGAAATCCTGCTGGGAAAAGGGACAGCTAACCTGCAAAAGATGGACAAGGAACACCCCTCGGGCACGGCCAGAGAGAATCTCACCAACACTACCTTGGCGCTGTCTTTTTGCAAGATGGAGAGCGAGTACCCATTGGCAGGCACTCTTGCCGAAAACAGACAGTCTTGAAGCAATTCCATTCATCAACTGCGCTCCTGGGGATGGATATCAGAACAGCTCAGCAGCCACAAGATCAACCTGAGCGCAGACAAGGCTCCACAGTCACCTTCAGTTTCTTTGACCACTCTTCTGTGCAGTTTAACACTTGGAAGGGCAAGATCCGGGGCGCTATGCAGGCAACTGGGCCAAGAGCAATGGGGGGAATCAGACCACTGACTGGTACCAGGAAGGCTCAAACTCGACAGAGGAAAGCTTACGAAGAACTTCTACTTCTAACATTTTGTCCCGACAATTTATGGCATTTAGATTAGTATACCCAATCTTTCAGGATAGAGCAAATGCTTGGAGCACTCGGCACTACTGGAGAGGTGGGCTGGATAAAATGCCCAGTCAATGTGTTTCAGGGAGCACAACTTGAGGGAGGAATGTTGGCCAAGCCAAGAACGACGCAAAATGGCTGCACTCTTGGAAGTTCTGAGATGAAATGTCATCCTCTTTTGCTATGCCACTTGCCACAAGGGGCCTTCCCCCTTTGACTCTGGGAATCCAGCCCGCTCCTCCCTGTGCGTTTCCACCTCTCATTCGCTGCTCCAACTTGTCCGTAGTTTCACAAAACATTTACAGCATTGAAGTCGACCATTCGGCCCAACTAGTCTGTGCTGGGATCTCTGCTGCATCCTCTGGTGGATTTGGCTCCCTGCCACTCACCCCTCCCCCACCCCGGCGCTTCAATCTCTCAATGAAGCAACAGAGGTCAGTCCTCCAAAAAGTACTTCCTCAGGTAGGTGATTGGCAAAGCCAAAGTCAGGTTGCTGAGTTCAAAGCAACCACCAATAAAGCACCTTCAACTTTTATTCGAGCATTCAGCCAGTGAGGTACTTTTTACAATTGAAGTGCAGTCGAGAACATGGTCAGTGTGCACACAGCAAGATTTCATGGACAGTGCAGGTTCACCGATGGGATATGGTGGTCGTGCGTCCTGACAGATGGGATAAGATGGATGCCTGAGCATGACAGATGGAATGCATGGGTTTACAGCAAATGGATTGTCATTATTTATCACAAGCAGAATGGAATTTAAAAGTAGGGTTGGTGAGACCACACCTGAAATACTGTGTAGTTTTTGGCACAGTGGTCAAAACTGCTGCCTCACAGCGCCAGGGAGCCGGGTACGATTCTGGCCTTGGGTGACTGTGGATTTGCGTTCTCCCCCGTATCTGCATGTGTTTCCTCCGGGTGCTCCGGTTTCCTCCCACAGTCCAAAGATGAGCAGGTTAGGTGGATTGGCCATACTAAATTGCCGCTTCGTGTCCAAAGATGTGTTGGTTGGGTGGATTGGCCATGCTAAATTGCCCCTTAGTGTCCAAAGATGTGCAGGTTAGATGGATTGGCCATGTTAAATTGCCCCTTAGTGTCCAAAGATGTGCAGGTTAGGCGGTTTCGCCATGCAAAATTGCCCCTTAACGTCCAAAGATGTGTAGGTTGGGTGAATTGGTCATGGTAGTTGCATGAGGTTGTGGGGATAGGGTGGGTGGAGGCCGAGGTAAAAATGCTCTTTCGGAGAGTTGGTGCACACTCAATGAATGCCTTCTTCTGCACTGTAGTGATTCTATGAAATGTTTTAGTCTCCTTAGTGCAGGTTAGGCAGATTGGTCATGAGAATTTGTCCCTTATTGTCCAAAGATATGTAGGTTAGGGGGATTAGTGGGGTAAATACGAGGGGTTATGGGAAAGATCCTTCATGGGATCCTGTCGGAGAGTCAGTGCAGATTCAATGGGCTGAATGACCTTCAGTTTAAGTCTCCTTATTTAAGAAAGGATATAATTTCACTAGAAGCAGTTCAGAGAAGGTTCACTGGGATGAGGAGGTTACCTTATAAGGGAAGATTGGGCCAGGATCCATTGGAATTCAGAAGAATGAGAGGTGATGTAATTGCAACACATCAAATCCTGAGGGGACTGGACAGGGTAGATACTGAGAGGATGTTGTGTCTTGTGGGGGAAGATTAGAATTTTGGGTACACAGTTTATAATTAAGGGGTCACCCATTTTGAGACAGATGTGAGGAGAATTTGCTCCCTTACTGGGTTGTGAATCAATGAAATTCTCTTTCTCCAGACTGGTTTGCTGGAGGCTGGGTGTTGAAAATTTTTAAGGCAAAAATAGATAATTTCTTAACCAACAAGGGAGACAATCATTATTGGGGGTGCAGACGGGAATGTAAAGTTGAGACAAAAATCAGATCAGGCATGATGTTATTGAATGGTGTTGCAGACTCGATGGGCTGAATGGCCTACCCTTGCTCCAATATGTGGGACCATCACTGCTTGGCTATTGTTAGGGCCCTGGACCAGAATCCCAAAATATATTAGGAAACCAGACGAGACCCCAACAATTTTTCTATTTTGGCATAAATGTAAGGATAGGATGCTTCACTCCAAGAGTAATTCCACTGACAAATTTAGGATCTTTTATAATGAAACAAATTGTATTTAGTAACAGTTTAAGTCTCGCCCGAACATAATGAAGCAGCTTAACTCTTAATAGTTGAACTACAGTTAAAACAATGAAAAGAAACAACTCTAATCTCTAACTTATCACTCTTTCAGTTCCAAATAAGCAACATTCTCTTACAGACTTAAAATTGCACTTTAAATACAGTTAGCAACCAGAAATATAGCAACCAACTTGCTATATTTCTGTCTATACTTCTGTCTACACTTATTATTAGATAATAAGTGCAGACAATCCAGAAGCTTTCAGAGAGAGAGAATGTTTCAGAGCCACTTGCAGGCCTCTGTCTTTGAACAAACCCCTGGCAGAACTGAAAGCTGTTTCTCTGTTACAAACCTACCCCTCCCATTAACCACATCATCACGGGACCCTGTCAATCAACCTAATCAAAAACCCCAGGGGGGATCTCCATTTATAAACAAAAATCCATTCGCTCTCTTCTAAGTAAACACGACATGGCTAAAATGAATAATTATCCTGCTCTCCCAACATCTGAGCTGTATTCTTTCCAGACAAACTGACTGCCTGTGGAAAAAAGCTGAATTTTAAAATGTCCCCCTTAAGCATAAATATAGCAACTACTATCATCACACTACATCCATCATTGTTTGCTATAATTCTTGCTCCATTTTGCACAGCAGCTAATTAGAGATGACCTGACTGCGAGGATTCTCACCGGTGACAAATCAGAAGCCTTGCTGTTGGAGTGAGCGTATCCTAGGGTGGCCGCTATCTGTACCACAGGAGTCAGGGAGGTAATTTCTTGATACGCAACAGGAACAATAGCACAAGATGGTGAGTGTCCAGCGGGCGGGTTCCTCATACCTGGAATTATTCTCATGAATCTATCTGCACACTCTCCCACTAAAGATTTCACATCTTTCCCAATGTGAAACACCCAGAACTGGATACAATTACCCCCCACTATCAACATCCCAGGCATTACCATTGACCAGATATTTAACTGGACCAGCTATACAGATACTATGGCTACCAGAGCAGATCAGAGGCTGGGAATCCTGTGGAGAATAACTCTCCTCCTGACTCCCCCCCCCCCCCCCCCCCCCCCAAAAGCCTGCCCACTATCTACAAGGCACAAGGCAGGAGTGTCATGGAATACTTGCCTGGATGAGTGCGGCTCCGACAACACTCGAGAAGCTCAAGACCATCCAGGACAAAGCAGCCCCATCACCACATTCACTCCCTCTACACATAGCAACAGCACTGTGTCCCATCTACGCGATGCATTGCAGAAACTCATCACAGCTCCTTCGACAGTGCCACCCAAACCCATAACGTCTACTGCCTAGAAGGACAAGGGCAACAGACATATGGGGACATTGCCATCTGGTGCCCTCCCACCCCACCCACACACACACACACACCATACTGACATGGAGATATATCAGCCATGTCTTCACGGTCACTGGGTCAAAATCCTGCAACACCCTCCCTAACAGCATTGTGGGTGTACCTACACCACATGTAACTGCAGCGGCTCATGGTGACAATTCACCACCACCTTCTGAAGGGGCATTTAAGAATGGGCAACAATTGCTGGCCAAGTCAGCAATGCTCACATCCCAAGATTGATTTAAATAAGAATGTGAGGGCAAGGAAGCACAGAAGGAGGAGGGGCCTTGCCTGAATAGGTGGCCGGAAGGATTGACGGTGAGGATGCGATTCTCAATAGTGAGGAGGAGTGTGGGAGGACGTTAGCCTTCAGAATAGTTTGAGACATCACGAGTGAGGGAGCAGGACACCAATTAATCCCTTCCCTGGGAAGCAGTGGAGGCTGGGGCATTGAAGTTATTCAAGATTGATTGCTAGGTTGATTCTGAAGTTGCGAGGGTTGACTTATGAGGAGAGAATGAGTAGACTGGCGCTATACTCATTGGAATTCAGAAGAATGAGGGGAGATCTTATAGAAACATATAAGATTATGAAGGGAATAGATAAGATAGAAGCTGGGAAGTTGTTTCCACTGGCGGGTGAAACTAGAACCACGGGGCGTAGCCTCAAAATAAGGGGAAGCAGATTTAGGACTGAGATGAGGAGGAAGTTCTTCACGCAAAGTGTTGTGAATCTGTGGAGTTCCCTGCCCAGTGAAGCAGTTGAGGCTACCTCATTGAATGTTTTTAAGGCAAGGATAGATACATTTTTGAACAGTAAAGGAATTAAGGGTTATGGTAAGTGGCTGGATAATTGGAGCTGAGTCCACGAAAAGATCAGCCATGATCTTATTGAATGGCGGAGCAGGCTCGAGGGCTAGATGGCCTACACCTGTTCCTAGTTCTTATGTTCTTATGTTCCAAGATGGATTCTTGATCGATAGGGGATTCCGAGGGTGAACTTGGGGACATGAAAGGGGAGTTGAGGTTACTGGGGGATCAGCCATGATCTTCGTGACTCACAGAGCTGTTTCGTAGGGGTGGATGGCTTGCTGCGGCTCCTAAGTTCTGTACTCTTCTGAGGGTTCAGGCACAGGCTGCGAAAGAGAGGAGGACACATCACGAAAGTCTATAGAGGGTGTCAGGCAGTGAATGAAAAACAGAGTGGGACCGGGAATGATGAAGAGGACAGGGGCATAAACAGAGCGAGCTTGGCAATAGAGTGAGGGAGATGGGCACGGAGTTTGAGGGGATATGGTGGCACAGTGGTTCACATTGCTGCCTCACAGCGCCAGGGACCCGCATTCAATTCCAGCCTTGGGTGATTGTCTATGTGGAGGTTACACATTCTCCCTTTGTTTGCGTGGGTTTCCTTCAGGTGCTCCAGTTTCCTCCCACAGTCCAAAGATGGTCAGGTTAGGTGGATTGGTTATGCTAAATTGACCCCAGTGTCAGGAGGATTAGCGGGGTAAATATATGGGGTTACAGGAATAGAGTCTGGGTGGGATTGTGTCGGTGCAGACTCGATGGACTGAATGGCACTGTAGGGATTCTATGAGTGAGCAGCGCAAGGATAAGTGTGGGTAAAAAAAGAGAGTGGGCAGGGCAAGAGGGCAGCATACAGTGGTTGGGGAAATCAGAAACAGAGCAGAGAACTAGAGGGGTTGCAGAGGAGATTCATCAGGATGCTGCCTGGGATGGAACATTTAAGTTATGAAGAGAGGTCAGATAGGCTTGGGTTGTTTTCGTTGGAGCAGAGAAGACTGAGGGGCGACCTGACCGAGGTGTACAAGATTATGAGGGGCATGGACAGAGTGGATAAGGAGCAGCTGTTTCTCTTTGTTGCAGGGTCAGTCACGAGGGGACATCGGTTCAAGGTGAAGGGTAGGCGGTTCAGGGGGGTGGTGTGGGGAAAACTTTTATCTGGAATATGCTGCCTGGGAGAGTGGTGGAGGCGGGTTGCCTCACATCCTTTAAAAAGTACCTGGATAAGCACTTGGCGCATCATAACATTCAGGGCTATGGGCCAAGCACTGGCAAATGGGATTAGGTGGGAGGTCAGGTGTTTCTCACATGTCGGTGCGGATTCAATGGGCCGAAGGGCCTCTTCTGCACTGTGAGAATCTATGATTCTGTGGCAGAGCCACATAAGGGAGGGAGTCAACAGATAATTTCACAGGGAGGGGAGGGATGGGGAGGGGGGGTACACACTATGCGTGACAGACAGCAAGTGGCCGTTTCACAACCCCCACACGCACACATTCATCTAGTTTCCACCCTCCCACTTACCTGCTGAAGCACTGCCCACCACAACCGTGTAAATAATCAAACGTTCTCACCATTGTAGCGGGAGTGTCTTTCGCTCCACATTGGCCAGGCTGGTGTGCAGATTGGCAATGCTTGCTGGGAACTGTACTGCTTGGAGCACCGAATCAAACCGGATGGAAAAATGCGTACTTGCAAGAACTCCAGAGTCGTCGACGCCTCCTTCAACACCTTCTTCAGTGAGACGGGAGCGGGTAAACACATTCCCCGAGCGGTGTTTATAGATCTGGAGCCCACTGTGATCGGTAAGATTTCTTGTCGATGACTGTCGCTAAACTCATTGTCTATGTTATGAAGTGGCAGGCTGTGCAAATCCAAAAGGGAAACCTGAACAAGATACCGCAATGATTTTGCAATTGGTATGAACAAAGAATCATAGAAAATAGGAGCAGGAGAAGGCCATTAGGCCCTTCGAGTCTGCTCTGCCATTCATTCTGATCATGGCTGATCATCCAACTCAATAGTCTGATCCCGCCTTCCCCCCATATCCTTTGGTTCCCTTCACCCCAAGAGCTATATCCAACTGCTCCTTGAAAACTTACAATGTTTTGGCCTCAACTACTTTCTGTGGTAGTGAATTCCACAGGCTGACTACTTCTGGGTGAAGAAATTTCTCCTCATCTCAGTCCTAAACGCTCTACTCTGTATCCTCAGATTGTGACCCCCCTGATTCTGGACACTCCCACTATCGGGAACACCCTTCCTGCATCTACCCTGTCTAGTCCTGTTTGCATAGGTTTCTCACTCCCTCATTCTTCTGAACTCCAGTGAATACAATCATAACTGACTCAATCGATCCTCATACGTCAGTCCCGCCATCCCAGGGATCAGGCTGGTAAATGTTCTCTGCACTCCCTCTACAATAAGAATATCCATCCTCAAATAGAGACCAAAACGGCACACAATATTCCAGGTGCAGCCTCAGCAGGGCCCTATACAATTACATCAAGACATCCCTGCTCCAGTACTCGAATCCTCTCACTATGAAGGCCAACATACCATTTGCCTTTTTTACTGCCTGTTGCACCTGCATGCTTACCTTCAGTGACTGGTGCACAAGGACACCCAGGTAAAGATCCTCATACTAATGACCATTCAGATAATAATCTGCCTTCCCATTTTGCTACCAAAGTGGATAACCTCACATTTATCCACATTAAACTGCATTTACCATGCATTTGCCCACTCACTCAACTTGTCCATATCATACTGAAGCATCTCTGCATCCTCCTCACAGCTCACCATCCAACCCAGCTTTGTGTCATCAGCAAACTTGGATATATTACTTTTAGTTCCCCCATCTAAGTCATTAATGTATATCATGAATAGTTGGGGTCCTAGTACTGATCCCTGCGCTACCCCAGAAGTCACTGTCTGGCATTTTAAAAAGAGCTGGTTTTCCCTACTCTTTGTAGTCTCACAACACCAGGTTAAAGTCCAGCAGGTTTATTTGGTAGCACGAGCTTTCGGAGCACTGCCCCTTCATCAGGTGAGTGTCCTGATGAAGGGGCAGAGCTCCGAAAGCTTGTGCTACCAAATAAACCTGTTGGACTTTAACCTGGTATTGTGAGACTATTTACTGTGCCTACCCCAGTCCAACGCCGACAACTCCACATCATTCCTACTCTTTCTTTGCTGTCTGCCAACCAGTTTTCTATCCATCCCAATACACTACCCCCAACCCCATGCACTTTTATTTTACGTGCTAATCTCTTATGTGGGAATTTGTCGTCAGCCTTCTGGAAGGCCGAATAAACCAAATATTTGATAAGAAGATATCTTAAGTCAGGAGAAAGAATTGCAAACCACTTGTGAAGATTTTACAAACTAAATTTAAACATCTATTAAAAAAGGAAAAGAAAAAAACCTTCGAGACACAAGATTACATTTACATAGTTAAGAGTACTTCTACAAACATTTCCTAATTTTTTAAAATTTAATTTACATAGAACTAAAAATCCTTTCCAATAAACAGTCCTCATAGATTTTAATCTAGAAAATTCCAGTAATAGCGCCACATTTCTGCTTTTGCCATTGGTGAATTCTTACACAAGCTTTCCCCCTTTTCTCTCATTCAATACCGAGACAAGACTCGTATCAAAACCTTGCAGACCCAAACATTTCTCTGAGGGTGACAGTAGCAGCTTATTCACTGCCCTGCTTCAAGCTCACACCAGCCAACAGTCTTCCACCCCTCTTTAAATACATATTTTCTCTTTCATTTTTAGCTTTATTGTTCTACGTTCATATGAGGAGAGACTAAGTCAGTTAGGATTGTATTCGTTCGCATTTAGAAATCATAGAAACCCTACAGTGCAGAAGGAGGCCATTCAGCCCATTGAGTCTGCACCGACCACAATCCCACCCAGGCCCTACCCCCACATATTTACCCGCTAATCCACACATCCCAGGACTCTAAGGAGCAATTTTTAACCTGGCCAATCAACCTAACCCGCACATCTTTGGACTGTGGGAGGAAACCGGAGCACCCGGAGGAAACCCACGCAGACACGAGGAGAATTTTCCAGCTCCACACAGACAGTGACCCGAGCCGGGAATCGAACCCGGGACCCTGGAGCTGTGAAGCAGCAGTGCTAACCACTGTGCTACCGTGCCGCCCTAGTGGGCAGCGCGATGGCACAGTGGTTAGCACTGCGGCCTCACAGTGCCAGGGACCTGGGTTTGATTCCAGGCTTGGGTCACTGTGTGTGTGGAGTTTGCATGTTCTCCCCATGTCTGCGTGGGTCTCCAGTTTCCTCCCACAGTCTGAAAGACATGCTGGTTAGGTGCATTGACCCGAACAGGCGCCAGAGTGTGGTGACTAGGGGAATTTCACAGTAACTTCATTGCTGTGTAATGTAAGCCTTACTTGTGACAAATAAATTAATAAATAAACTTTAGACAAATAAGAGGGGATCTCATGTAAAATTTAAAATTTCTAATGGGATTAGACAGGGTAGATTCAGAAAGAATATTCCCGATGGTGGGGGAGTCCAGAACTAGTCTGAGGATAAGGGGTAAACCTTTTAGGACTGAGCTGAGGAGAAATTTCTTCACCCAGAGGGTGGTGAAAGTAGTTGAGGCCAAAACATTGTGTGATTTCAAGAAGAAATTAGATATCGCTCTTGGGGCTAAAGGGATCAAGGGATATGGCGGGGAGGGGAGGGATCAGGATGTTGAATTTGATGATTAGCCATGATCATAATGAATGGTGGAGCAGACTCAAAGAGCCGAATAGCCTATTCCTGCTTCTAGTTTCTATGTTTCTCTTCCCTTTCTCAGGATTTACAGGTCTTTCATGTTATGTTATTATATTTATGCTCCAAAATCGATGCACATGTTGCATTGAAATACGATCGTTAAATTCAAGTCACTTCCCCTATCTTCCTAATGTAAACTTCCATTCATGCTCCATCTCGGTATACTCTATCTCATCCACTTCCAACTACTTGCCTTTACACCGAACTCTTTGATGTTCTGAACTCTGCAATTTAATTAAGTTATTCACAGTAGGAGAGGCAGTGGCATCGTGGTATTATTGCTGGACTAGCAATCCAGAGACCAAGGGCAATGCTCTGGAGACCCGAGTTCAAATCCCACCTTGGCAGAAGGTGGAATTTGCATTCAAAACAAATCTGGAATTAAAAGTCTAATGATGACCATGAAACCATTGTTAATTGTCTTTAAAAACACCCATCTAGTTCACTAATGTTCTTTAGGGAAGGAAATCTGCCGTCCTTACTTGGTTTAATCTACATGTGACTCTAGATCCACAGCAATGTGGTTGGCTCTCAAATACCCTCAGGGATGGGCAACAAATGCGAGCTCAGCCAGCGACGCCCACATCCCATGAATGAAGAAAGAAAAACAACCATATTCACACAAACTAGGCGGCACGGTGGCACAGTGGTTAGCACTGCTGCCTCACACCGCCAGGGACCTGGGTTCGAATACCGGCTTGGGTCACTGTCTGTGCATGTTTTCCCCATGCCTGTGTGGGTTTCCTCCTGGTGCTCCTCCCACAGTCTGAAAGACGTGCTGGTTAGGTGGATTGGCTATGCTAAATTCTCCCTCAGTGTTACCCGAACAGGCGCCGGAGTGTGGCGACGAGGGAATTTTCACAGTAACTTCATTGCAGTGTTAATGTAATCCTATTTGTGAAACTAATAAATAAACTTTAAACTGTTTCACGATATACATGATGTGGAGATGCCGGCGTTGGACTGGGGTAAACACAGTAAGAAGTTTAACAACACCAGGTTAAAGTCCAACAGGTTTATTTGGTAGCAAAAGCCACACCTTTTGTGGCTTTTGCTACCAAATAAACCTGTTGGACTTTAACCTGGTGTTGTTAAACTTCTCACGATATACCACAGACATATTGGGCAAATAGTGAAAAATTTAACATTTGCATAATTTCCGCATGACACTTGGCCTTGTTATTCCAGAGAATCTTTGGTTGTTTTCAAGGCAACAATGTGCATTTGAAATGTAGTCTCAGTGAAATTACAAGAGAGATTTAAAAATGTTCTTTACACTATCACTGGGTACGGGCGTCACCAACAAGTCCAGCATTTGTTGCCTATCCCTAATTGCCATTGAATTGAGTATCTCGGTCATTTCAGAGGCCATTTTAAGAGTCAACCACATTGCAGTGGGTCTGGAGGCACCAGGTCAGGATGACAGATTTCTTTCCCTAAGGGACGTTAGTGAATCGGATGTGTTGTTCTGACAATAGGCAATGGTTTCTGCAGTAAGTCTGTGAAGACAGAAGTCCCTTCACCAAAATCCCTTTATTTACAACTCTAACAGCAGTACACAGAGTGCTATCAGCTAGCAGTCTACCTCCGGGGAGTGCCAGAGGAACTGATGCTCCTGGTTAAGTGCAAGGTAAAGACTCCCTGATTGGCCCATCAATTGGATCCTTAATCAAGGAGTTCATTCTCCAATAGGCCAACCTCAATGGCCTGCTTGTCATCATTACAGTTTCACGGATTTTTAAGAATTGAATTCAAGCTACACCATCGGCCATGGCGAGATTTCAACCCAGGTCCCCAGAGCATTACTGTTGGGTCCATTCATTCATCTGAAGAGATGAGAGGACAGCACTGGTCTGAGTTTTAATCATAGAAATCATAGAAATCCTACAGCACAGAAAGAGGCCATTCGGCCCATCGAGCCTGCACCGACCACAATCCCACCCAGGCCCTACCCCCATATCCCGACATATTTACCCACTAATCCCTCTAACCTACGCATCTCAGGACACTAAGGGCAATTTTAGCATGGCCAATCAACCTAACCCACACATCTTTGGACTGTGGGAGGAAACCGGAGCACCCGGAGGAAACCCACGCAGACACGAGGAGAATGTGCAAACTCCACACAGACAGCAACCCAAGCCGGGAATCAAACCCAGGTCCCTGGAGCTGTGAAGCAGCAGTGCTAACCACTGCTACCGTGCCACCCTTTTATTGAAAAGAACTTAAAGAATAAACATGACAGAATCAAGAAAAGCGAACTAACCGAAGTGAACACTCTAAAACCAAAATATATTTCAACCCTTATCTCGTTATTAGAAATGTTTTTCACATGCTGTCTCCAAGCTTTATCTTGTTATTGGAAGTGTTTTTCGCATGCTGTCTCCGTCTAGAAAAACAATCCTCACAGCTGCTGTTATGGGAAACTGTTGTTTGCCTGCATTGTGTACCCTTCAAGAATGCAGTTAATTTTTAGCTAACCCATCATGCCTTCTGATTTGACATGGAGTCAAGTTTGCTACAATTGGTCAGTTTAGCAGAGTTAGTTAACGCCTACAGTCTCGCATTTAAGTGTAATTAGGCAGAAATACCTTAAAATGACGTCTTTGTCTAGACTGAAACACACAGGGCTAAGCATACACAGGATCCCACAATTACCCGGGGTCTCTGGATTACTAGTCCAGTGACACAGAAACACATTCACCACTGTCTGGGTGGAGACATTTCTCCTAACCTCAGTCCTAAAAGGTAACAATACTGCTACTCTGACACCACTTCCCCTCGGGCGTTTAGGGACAATTGATTCAAGTTCACCATTACTGAGACTAGTTATCAATTCCACAATGTCCTCATTGAATTTAAGTTCATAGAATCATAGCTTCCACAGTGCAGAAGGAGGCCATTCAGCCCATCGAGACTGCACTGACCATTATCCCACCCAGGCCCCATCTCCATGCATTTACCCTAGCTAGTCCCCCTGATACGAGGGGGCAATTTAGCATGGCCAATCCACCTAACAACTTTGGACTGCAGGAGGAAACTGGAGCATCTGGAGGAAACCCACGCAGACACGGGGAGAATGTGCAAACTCCATACAGATAGTGACCCAAGCCGAGAATCGAACCCGGGTCTCTGGCGCCGTGAGGCAGTGCTGGCCCCATGGGCCTGGGTCTACAGAGGGCACCTCTTAGTCGAGGAACAGGGTAAGAGATTCCCTCCGGAACGCAACTTCTTACTGACTCCCCATACTGATGGTTCAAGACATGCAAGAGTGGATTAGGGTGGGCAGCACGGTGGCACAGTGGTTAGCACTGCTGCCTCACAGCTCCAGGGACCTGGGTTCGATTTTTGGCTTGGGTCACTGTCTGTGTGGAGTTTGCACGTTCTCCCCGTGTCTGCGTGGGTTTCCTCCGGGTGCTCCAGTTTCCTCCCATAGTCCAAAGACGTGCGGGTTAGGTGCATTGGCCATGCTAAATCACCCTTAGTGTCCTGGGATGCGGAGGTTTGAGGGAGTAGGGTAAATATGTGGGGTTACGGGGCTCGGGCCTAGGTGGGATTGTTGTCTTCTGCACTGTATGTTTCTATGTTTCTATGATTTCTATGAGCTGGTGAACTACCCCTACTCTTGTGATTGAAAGCTTTGCAGTTGGAGTTGCTTTGGGTCAAGTACACTTCTCCTCAAATCTTATCCCCTTCAAGGGCAGCTGAAATTATACACAACACCTTTAAAGTGGCTAGAAAGTTACTTGGGCCCCTCCAGAGGAGTGTGAAACAGACACAAACGTGACCCCTGAGACACATAAGGAGATATTGTGACATGTGTTTGAAAAGCTCGGTTGAAGAGGGCAGGTTCAAAGAAAGTCTGAAAGGAAGAGAAAGGCGGTGAGAGAGAGAGACGGAGAGGTTTAGGGAGGGAATTCCAGAGCACATGTCCCCCCAATCAGCTGAAGGCACGGCTTCCAATGTTGGAGCGATGGGAATCGAAGGATGCGGGAGATGTTGGATTTGGAGAAGCGCAGAGATCTCAGAGGGTTGTAGGATGTTACGGAGCTAGGGAGGGTTTTAGCGGCTGGAGGAGGTTACAGAAATAGGGAGGGTTGTAAGGGGATGCAACAGAGATAGGGAGTGTTGTAGGGGCTGGAGGACGTTATAGAGATGGAGAGGATTTAAGGGGCTGGAGGAGGTTATAGACATAGGGAGGGTTGTAGGAGCTGGAGGAGTTTATAGAGATAGGGAGGGTTGTAGGAGCTGGAGGAGGTTACAGAGATAGGGAGAGTTGTAGGAACTGGAGAGGGTTACAGAGATTGGGAGCTTTTAAGGGGCTGGAGGAAGTTACAGAGATAGGGAGGGTTGTAGGGGCTGGAGGAGGTTACAAAGTTAGGGAGAGTCGTAGAGGCTGGTGGAAGTTACAGAGATGGGGGGTTGTAGGTGCTGGAGAAGGTTACAGTGATAGGGAGGGGGCAGGGTTGTAGGGGTTGGAGGAGGTTACAGAGATAGGGAGGGTTGTAGGGGCTGGAAGAGGTTCCAGATAGGGAGGGTTGTAGGAGCTGGAGGAGGTTACAGAGATAGGGAGGGGAGAGGGTTGTAGCGGTTGGAGGAGGTTAGAGATAGGGAGGGTTGTAGGGGTTGGAGGAGATTACAGAGATAGGGAGGGTTGTACGAGCTCCTCTTAACTGGAACCAGGAGCAGGCGGGTCATCTTACGAGGAAAAGGCGGAGAGATGACACTTGTACCCGGTGGCGCCTCGAGGAGTTAAGAGGCAACTTGATTGTAACCTTGAAGATCCTGTGAGGATTTTGACAGGGTGGATATTTGTCATTTTTGTAAATGACCTGGATGAGGGCGAAGAAGGATGGGTTAGTAAATTTGCGGATGACACTAAAGTCGGTGGAGTTGTGGACAGTGCGGAAGGATGTTGCAGGTTACAGAGGGACATAGATAAGCTGCAGAGCTGGGCTGAGAGGTGGCAAATGGAGTTTAATGCGGAAAAATGTGAGGTGATTCACTTTGGAAGGAGTAACAGGAATACAGAGTACTGGGCTAATGGTAAGATACTTGGTAGTGTGGATGAGCAGAGAGATCTCGGTGTCCATGTGCACAGATCCCTGAAAGTTGGCACCCAGGTTGATAGGGTTGTTAAGAAGGCGTACAGTGTGTTCGCTTTTATTGGTAGAGGGATTGAGTTTCGGAGCCATGATGTCATGTTGCAGCTGTACAAAACTCTGGTGCAGCCGCACTTGGAGTATTGCGTACAGTTCTGATCGCCGCATTATAGGAAGGATGTGGAAGCATTGGAAAGGGTGTAGAGGAGATTTACCAGGATGTTGCCTGGTATGGTGGGAAGGTCTTATGGCTGTTTTTGTTAGAAGAAGGTTACGAGGTGACTTAATAGAGGCATACAAGATGATCAGAGGATTAGATATGGATCAGAAGGGCCCATGGTATTCGAGGCAAGGTACTAACATGGATTGACGATTGGCTGTCAGACAGAAGGCAGAGAGTTGGGATAAAAGGTTCTTTCTCAGAATGGCAACCGGTGACAAGTGGTGTCCCGCAGGGTTCAGTGTTGGGGCCACAGCTGTTCTCTTTATATATTAACGATCTAGATGACGGGACTGGGAGCATTCTGGCCAAGTTTGCCGATGATACAAAGATAGGTGGAGGGGCAGGTAGTATTGAGGAGGTGGGGAGGCTGCAGAAAGATTTAGACAGTTTAGGAGAGTGGTCCAAGAAGTGGCTGATGAAATTCAACGTGGGCAAGTGCGAGGTTGTACACTTTGGAAAAAAGAATAGAGGCATGGACTATTTTCTAAACGGTGACAAAATTCATAATGCTAAAGTGCAAAGGGACTTGGGAGTCCTAGTCCAGGATTCTCTAAAGGTAAACTTGCAGGTTGAGTCCGTAATTAAGAAAGCAAATGTAATGTTGTCATTTATCTCAAGAGGCTTGGAATACAAAAGCATGGATGTACTTCTGAGGCTTTATAAAGCACTGGTTAGGCCCCATTTGGAGTACTGTGAGCAATTTTGGGCCCCACACCTCAGGAAGGACATACTGGCACTGGAGCGGGTCCAGCGGAGATTCACACGGATGATCCCAGGAATGGTAGGCCTGACATACGATGAACGTCTGAGGATCGTGGGATTATATTCATTGGAGTTTAGGAGGTTGAGGGGAGATCTGATAGAAACTTACAAGATAATGAACGGCTTAGATAGGATGGACGTAGGGAAGTTGTTTCCATTAACAGGGGAGACTAGGACGCGGGGGCACAGCCTTAGAATAAAAGGGAGTCACTTTAGAACAGAGATGAGGAGAAATTTCTTCAGCCAGAGAGTGGTGGGTCTGTGGAATTCATTGCCACAGAGGGCTGTGGAGGCCGAGACGTTGAGCGTCTTCAAGACAGAAATTGATAAATTCTTGATTTCTCGAGGAATTAAGGGCTATGGGGAGAGAGCGGGTAAATGGAGTTGAAATCAACCATGATTGAATGGTGGAGTGGACTCGATGGGCCGAATGGCCTTACTTCCGCTCCTATGTCTTATGGTCTTATGGTCTTATGATATGGTGGATAGTGAGAGCCTTTTTCCTCGGATGGTGATGGCTAGCACGAGGGGACATAGCTTTAAATTGAGGGGTGATAGATATAGGACAGATGTCAGAGGTACGTTCTTTACTCAGAGAGTAGTAAGGGCGTGGAATGCCCTGCCTGCAGCAGTCGTGGACTCGTCAACATTAAGGGCATTTAAATGGTTATTGGATAAACATATGGATGATATTGGAATAGTGTAGGTTAGATGGGCTTTAGATTGGTTTCACAGGTCGGCGCAACATCGAGGGCTGAAGGGCCTGTACTGCGCTGTAATGTTCTATGTTCTTGTCAGTGATCTATAACTCGGGGTTATTTTAAAAATAAGAGGGTCTCTCATTGAAGACAGAGACAATCAGAAGTTATTTTCCTCTCAGAGGGTGGCAACTCTCTGGAACTCTCCTCCTCAGAAGGCGGGGGAAGCTTTGAATATTCCTAAGGCAGTGGGAGATAGATCATTGATTAACGAAGGGGAAGGTTGAAGGGTTATTGGGACGGGCTGGGGGTTGACAGGAATGTGGGGTTGAGGTTACAATCAGATCAGCTATGATCTTACCGAATAGCGGAGCAGGCTCAAGGGGACCGAGTGGTGTAGTGCCTACTCCTTAATTCGTATATACGGGTGTTCATACAACTGGATGTTGGCCAGTTAACACTGACAGGGAAGCGGAACTGGTGCGAATTTGGACACAGGGTGGCAGAGATTTCAACCCAGTGTTGACCAATGAGTGAGGCACTCCGTTAATGACTCTCTATCCCTTGCCCTGTCCCCCAGATGAGGTCCGCACCGGCACCTACCGACAGCTCTTTCACCCTGAGCAGCTGATCACTGGCAAGGAGGACGCAGCCAATAACTACGCACGGGGCCACTGCTCCATCGGCAAGGAGATGGTGGACCTGGTCCTGGATCGCATACGCAAGGTGGTAGGTCACTCATGAAACATAAATCGGTGGGGGTGCCTCCTGTGCACAGTTTCTCCCCTTGAAGTGGTGCATGTCTCATCCTCTGTGGACCTGGCTGATGAACGCCGACGGTCTATCTAACTTGTCACTGAAGCAAAAGTAGACAGGGTGACTCTGTATCTCATTCTGAGTTCAGGGGAGATTGGGTGTTCTTGAAGAGGAGTTTGATTGGCCAGGCGTCATTTAAGCTTCACTCCTGACACTTCTCTCATTCCCTCTACCTCTTGTTCTGCTTGCCCAGATGCCAACCTGATCAGCTCGCAAAAACAGGGCACCATTACTGTGATAAAACACCCCTTCCCAAGCCACTTCACACGAGAGTTATGCAACAGTGCTTAATGAGAGAGGAGAAAAAGATTTACGGAGGAAATTACAGAGTTTAGAACTCAGGCAGCTGAAAGCACGGCCGCCAATTCAGAAACAGTGGCCTAATTATCCTTGATACACAGGAATAGGAGGAGACACATTCAGCCCCCTCAAACCTGTTACACAGGAACAGGAGGAGGCCCATTCAGCCCCCCTCTTGAGCCTGTTACAGGGAACAGGAGGAGGCCCATTCAGCCCATCTCAAGCCTGTTACACAGAAATAGGAGGCGGCCATTCAGCCCCCCTCTCTCTCTCTCTTGAACCTGTTACACAGGAACAGGAGGAGGCCCATTCAGCCCCTCTGGAGCCTGTTACAGGGAACAGGAGGAGGCCCATTCAACCCTTCTCGAGCCTGTTACACAGGAACAGGAGGAGACCCATTCAGCCCCTCTCGAGCTTGTTACACAGGAACAGGAGGAAGCCCATTCAGCCCCTCTGGAGCCTGTTGCACAGGAACAGGGGGAGGCCATTCAGCCCCTCTCGAGTCTGTTACTCAGGAACAGCAGGAGGCCCATTCAGCTCCCCTTTCGAGCCTGTTACACAGGAACAGGGGGAGGGCCATTCAGCCCCTCTCGAGCCTGTTACACAGGAACGGGGGGGGGGGGCATTTAGCCCCTCTCAAAGCTGTTGTATAGGAACATGAGGAGGCCCATTCAGCCCCTCTCTCGAACCTGTCACACAGGAACAGGGGGAGGCCCATTCAGCTCCAGGAGAGCCTTTTTCACCATTCAGCCAGATCACTTCTGATCTGTATCTCAACTCCATCCACCTGCCTTGGTTCCAGCACCTTTAATCACCTCCCCCTCCTCCCCTTTTCCCAACAGAAATTGATCAATCTCAGGTTTGAAATCTCCAGTTGACTCCCGCCTCCCTCTCCAGCTTCGACAGTTCCAGATTTCCCCTTCCTTTCGTGCGAGGAAGTAGTTCCTGAAGTCACCTTGAAGGAACCTGGCTCTCATTTTGAAGGTTGCGCCTCCCCTGTTTTAGACTCTTCCTGCCCTCCCGCCCCCAACTTCCTCAACAGAGGAAACAGTTTCCCTCCATCGACCATATCAAATCGTTTAATCATCTCAAACCATCCTCCCCCGCCAAGAACTCGATCAGATCATCCCCTTAATCTTTGACACTCGAGGGAACACAAGTCTGATCTGTGCGACCCTTTCCTCAGAGTTGAACCCTTCTCAGCCTTGTTGTTCTTTCCTTCCCCCGACAGGCCGACCAGTGCACCGGGCTGCAGGGTTTCCTCATCTTCCACAGCTTTGGGGGTGGCACTGGCTCAGGCTTCACCTCCCTCCTGATGGAGAGGCTCTCCGTCGACTACGGCAAGAAAACCAAGATGGAGTTCTCTGTTTACCCGGCTCCTCAGATCTCCACTGCTGTGGTCGAGCCCTACAACGCCGTGCTGGTCACCCATTGCACCCTCGAGCACTCCGACTGCGCCTTCATGGTGGACAACGAGGCCATCTACGACATCTGCCGGCGCAACCTTGAGATCGAGCAGCCCAGCTACACCAACCTCAACCGGCTGGTGGCGCAGGTGGTCTCCTCCGTCACCGCCTCGCTGCGCTTCGAGGGCGCCCTGAACGTGGACCTGGCAGAGTTCCAGACCAACCTGGTGCCCTACCCGCGCATCCACTTCCCGCTGGTGACCTACGCCCCCCTGATACCCAAAGGGGTGCAGTACAGCAACCACCACAGCACGACAAAGATCACGAACGCCTGTTTCCGGACGGACAGCCAGTTGGTGAAGTGCGACCCCCACCATGGCAAGTACATGGCGTGCTGCATGCTGTACCGCGGAGACGTGCCGGCCAAGGAGGTGAACTCCGCCATCACCACCATTAAGAACAAGCACACCGTCAATTTTGTTGATTGGTGCCCGACTGGATTCAAGGTAGGTCATCTCCGAGGAGAGAAGCTCTTTCCGTAGGGAGGTGGAGATTCAGAGGGCACAGACTGAAAGATAAAGCATAGAATCCCTACAGTGCTGAACAAAGAACAAATAAAATTACGGCACAGGAACAGGCCCTTCGGCCCTCCAAGCCTGCACTGACCATGCTGCCCGACTGAACTAAAACCCCCTACCCTTCCGGGGACCATATCCCTCTATTCCCATCCTATTGAACCAGGGCAGGACTTACTCAATTAATGGTAGGGCGTTGAGGAGAGTTACAGAACAAAGAGATCTAGGGGTACATGTTCATAGCTCCTTGAAAGTGGAGTCACAGGTGGACAGAATGGTGAAGGCGGCATTCGGCATGCTTGGTTTCATCGGTCAGAACATTGAATACAGGAGTTGGAATGTCTTGTTGAAGTTGTACAAGACTTTGGTAAGGCCACACTTGGAATACTGTATGCAATTCTGTGTCACCCTATTATAGAAAGGATATTATTAAACTAGAAAGAGTGCAGAAAAGATTTACTGGGATGCTGCCGGGACTTGATGGATTGAGTTATAAGGAGAGGCTGGATAGACTGGGACTTTTTTCTCTGGAGCGTAGAAGGCTGAGGGGTGAACTTATAGAGGTCTATAAAATAATGATCAGCTAGTCAATATCTTTTCCCAAAGGTAGGGGAGTCTAAAACTAGAGGGCATAGGTTTAAGGTGAGAAGGGAGAGATACAAAAGTGTCCAGAGGGGCAATTGTTTCACACAGAGGGTGGTGAGTGTCTGGAATAAGCTACCAGAGGTAGTAGTAGAGGCGGGTACAATTTTGTCTTTTAAAAAGCATTTAGATAGTTACATGGGTACGATGGGTAGAGAGAGATATGGGCCAAATGCGGGCAATTGGGATTAGGTTAGGGGTTTTAAAAAAAAAAGGGCGGCATGGACAAGTTCGGGAGAAGGGCCTGTTTCCATGCTGTAAACCTCTATGACTCTATTCATGTACTTGTCAAGATGCCCCTTAAAAGTCACTACCGTACCCGCTTCCACTACCTCCCCCGGCAATGAGTTCCAGGCACCCACTACTCTCTGTGTAAAAAGTCTGCCTCGTACATTTCCTTTAAACCTTGCCCATTGCACCTTAAACCTGTGCCCTCTAGTAATTGACTCTTCCACCAAGAAGGAAGCCATTCGGCCCATTGAGTCTGCACCGACACTCTGACACAGAGTATCTTACCCAGGCCCTCTCCCCCGCTCTGTCTCCGTAACCCCACACATTTACAACAGCTCATCTACACATCTTTGGACACTAAGAGGCAATATAGCATGGCCAAACCACCTAGCCTGCACATCTTTGGACACTAAGGGACAATTCAGCATGGCCAATCAACCTAAACTGCGTATTTTTGGACTGTGGGTGAAAACCGGAGCACCTGGAGGAAACCCACGCAGACACGGGGAGAACGTGCAAACTCCACACAGAGTGAGGGACAATTTTTTCACGCAGAGGGTGGTGAGTGTCTGGAACAAGCTGCCAGAGGTAGTAGTAGAGGCGGGTATAATTTTGTTTTTTATAAAGCGTTTAGACAGTTACATGGGTAAGATGGGTATAGAGGGATATGGGCCAAACGCGGGCAATTGGGATTCGCTTAGGGGTTTAAAAAAAGGTGACATGGGCTGAAGGGCCTGTTTGCATGCTGTAAACTCGATGACTCGATGAGTTGGCAACGAAACAAATGTTAACAAATGTGAATGGTTTACAGGGATGACAAGCTTCAGTTACAAGGACAGATCGGAGACTGTTGGGAATGTTCTTCTCAGAGAGGAGTAGGCTAAGAGGAGATCTGATAGAGATGTCCAAAATCACGGGAGGCGGGGGGGGGGGCGGGTGGCGGGGGGGGGTGGAGGTGGCTGAACAGAGTAGACAGGAAGAACAGTTCCCCCTTAGTAAAAGGATGGAGAACGAGAGGGGACACAGATCTAAAATGATTTGCAGAAAAAGCAGATGTCACCTTTTCACAGGACGAGTGCTTCAGCACTGGATGTTCCACCTGGAAGTGTGGTGGAGGCAGGTTCAATCGAGGCATTCGAGAGGGCATTGGATGACTACCTCAATAGAAGCAATGGGCAAGGGATTCCGGGCAAAAAGACTGGCACTAAGTCATGTTGCTCGTTTGGAGAGCCGGTGGCCTCCTTCTGCGTCATGACAATTCTGTGATTCTGCACATGGGACATCGGGTTTGAGAAACAGAGGCATCGAGTACAAAAGCTGGGTAGTCAATGCTGGAGCGATACAAAGCTCTGGTCAGGTCCCAACGAGAGTATCGGGTCCTGGTGTAGTCGCCACTTTGTGCAGAATGTGAGGGTCCTCGAGTGAGTGCGGAGGGAAATTTACCAGAATGGTTCCAGGGATGGTGGTGGAGGAGGAGGTAGTTTAGGGACAAGGTTTGGTTGGGGAAAAGTTGGAGTTGTTCTCCTTGGAGTGAAGGGAGATTGAGGACAGAATCGACAGAGAGCGGACACGATTAAGGCAGGTTTAGAGAACGTAAAGGAAGAACCCATTGGCTGATGGTACAAGGGTCACGGTGGGGATAGGGGCAAGGTGCACAGATAAGATTTTGGGCCAGAGAAGGATGTGACTAAACTTTTTTTTCCCCCGCAACATGTGCATCAATCTGGAACTCGCTGTGGTGGAGACGATGAACGGTTTCGAAGGAGAATAGCACGGGGCACTTGAGGGGAAATAATCTTGCAGGGATAGGGGGAAAGAGCCGGGGGGGGAGGGGGGAAATGGAGAGGCAGAATGGGGACTGAGTGAATTGGTGTACAGGAGAGCTAGTCTGGAATCGATGGGCCGAAAAGCTTTCTTGGGAGCTGTAATGACTCTTGGCTGACTGACTGTGGCCAAGGCGAGGCCAGCATTCATTACCCATCCCGAAATGCCTCTTCAACTTGGCCAGTTAACTCAGATGGTTAGACGGTGGTACTGATGAGGCCAAAATTGTGTGTTTGATTCCCATACTGGCCAAAGAGGCTCACCTGTCTTAAGGCGATCGTGGTGACTGTGATGGTGAGTTCCAAAATCTTGCTGTCACACTGCAGGAGCATTTCGAATAAGGTGTCCCAGGCCAATTGCATTGTACAGGCTGTTTTTGGGCAGCATGGTGGCACAAAGGTTTAGCACTATTGCCTCACGGCGCCAGGGACCGGGTTCGATTCCGGCCTTGAATGACTGGCTGTGTGGAGTCTGCACACTCTCCCCGTGTCTGTGTGCGTTTCCTACGGGTGTTCCGGTTTCCTCCTCCAGTCCAAAGATGTGCAGGTTAGGTGGATTGGCCATGCTAAATTTCCCCTTAATGTCCAAAAGGGCAGCACGGTGGCACAGTGGCTAACACAGCTGCTTCACCGCAGACCAAGAGACCCGGGTTCCATTCCCAGCTTGGGTCACTATCTGTGCGGAGTCTGCACGTTCTCTCCGTGTCTGCGTGGGTTTCCTCTGGGTGCTCCGGTTTACTCCCACAGTCCGAAAGACATGCTGGTTAGGTGCATCAGCCATGCTAAATTCTCCCTTAGTGTACCCGAACAGGCGCTGGAGTAGGGGATTTTCACAGAAACTTCATTGCAGTATTGTCAGCCTACTTGTGACACTAATAAATAAACTTAGACTTTAAAACAAAGATGCACAGGTTAGATGGATTGGCCATGCTAAATTGTCCCTTAGTGTCCAAAGATCTGTAGGCTAGCTGGATTCGCCATGGGAAATGTGTGGGGTTATGAGGATAGGATGGGACGGGCGGGGGGGGGGGGGGGGGGGAGAAGAGGGGTGGGGAGACCTGGATAAGATACTCTGTCAGAGAGTCAGTGCAGACTCGATGGACCGAATGGCCTGTTCTGCACTGTAGGCATTCTGTGATTCCATAAACTGAGTGTCTGGTTTGAGTCATTTCCGCGGGGACAGTTAAGAGTCGACAACATTGATGTTATTGTGGGGCATCTGGAGTCACATGTAGGCCAGACCGGGGTAAGGATGGCAGATTTCCTCTTCCCTAAAGGGGTCATTAGAGAACCAAATGGGATTTTATGGAAATCCAGCAGCTTCTGGCTCATTGTTATTCAGACTACATTTTAGTTACTTATTTATGTAATTAATCAAATTGAAATTCTACCCACCCCGCCCCACAAACAACCCCGTACCCCATCAGCCACAGTGAGATATGAATTCACATCTTTGGATTATTTACCCAGCCTTCTGAATTCCCCGTCCTGCCTCTCAAGGGTGCAGTGATGCCCTGAGTACAGGATATCCTTGGTACAGTCTCTCATGATTACACATTCTAATGGGTACAGTCTCTGATGAGTACAGGTCCTAGTGGGTAAAGGATACACTGGGTACAGTCTCTCATGGTTACACATTCTAATGGGTACAGGTTACCCTGGGTACAGGATAGCATGTGTACAGGATACCATGGGGTACTAGTTACCCTGGGTACAGGATGCCATGGGTACAGGATATTCTGGGTACAGTTTCACTGGGGTACAAAAAACCTTGGGTACAGCATACCCTCAATACACGTTCACTGGGGTAATTCCCTAGGGAATTTTCACAGTAACTTCATTACAGTATTAATGTAAGCTTACGTGTGACACTATTAACTTTAAACCCTGATCCATAGCCAATTACTGAATGGGCTGGAGGAGTAGCTGGAGTAGATTTGATTGGGGCAACACGGTGGTTAGCACTGCTGCCTCACAGTGCCAGGGACCCAGGTTCAATTCCGGCCTCAGGTGACTGTGTGGAGTTTGCATGTTCTCCCCATGTCTGCTTGGGTTTCCTCTGGGTGCTCCGGTTTCCTCCCACAGTCCAAAGATGTACAGGTTGGTTGATTGGTCATGCTGAATTGCCCCTTGTGTCAATCAGATTAGCAGGGTAAATACATGGGGTTACTGGGATAGGGCCAGGGTTGGATTGTTGTCAGTGCAGGCTTGATGGGCTGAATGGTGTTCTTCTGTGCTGTAGGAATTCTATGATTCCTGGGTACAGGACACCCTCGGTACAGGATACCATGGGTACAGGTTCACTAGGGTCCAGGACATCATGGGTACAAGGTCACTCGGGTAGAGAATACCGCAAGTATAGGTTCACTGGGGACACGATACCATTTTTCTTAGCATGGCCAATCAACCTAACCCGCACATCTTTGGACTGTGGGAGGAAACCGGAGCACCCGGAGGAAACCCACGCAGACACGAGGAAAATGTGCAAACTCCGCACAGACACTGACCCAAGCCAGGAATCGAACCCAGGTCCCTGGAGCTGTGCAGTATTGGTCCCCTTATTTGCGGAAGGATATATTGGCCTTGGAGGGAGTGCAGAGAAGGGTCACCAGGTTGATACCAGAGATGAGGGCTGTTGATTATGAGGAGAGACTGAGCAGATTGGGTTTGTATTCGTTGGAATTTAGAAGGCTGAGGGGGGATCTTATAGAGACCTATAAGATAATGAAGGGGCTGGATAGGGTAGAGATGGAGAGATTCTTTCCACTTAGAAAGGAAACTAGAACTAGAGGGCACAGCCTCAAAATAGAGGGTCGGTTTAGGACAGAGTTGAGGAGGAACTTCTTCTCTCAGAGGATGGTGAATCTCTGGAATTCGCTGCCCACTGAAGTGGTGGAGGCTACCTCGTTGAATATGTTTAAATCACGGATAGATGGATTCCTGATCGGTAAGGGAATTAGGGGTTATAGGGATCAGGCGGGTAAGTGGAACTGATCCACTTCAGATCGGCCATGATCTTATTGAATGGCAGGGCAGGCTCGAGGGGCTAGATGGCCTACTCCTGCTCCTATTTCTTATGTTCTTATGTTCTTATGGGTACAGGATCATTGGGGTACAGGATACCCCAGGTACAGGTTCACTAGGGTAAAGAATACCATGGATACAGGGTCACTGGCGTACAGGATACCATGGATACAGAGTCACTGGGGTGCAGGATATCATGGATACAGGGTCACTGGTGTACAGGTTAATGGGTAGAAACCCTACAGTACAGAAAGAGGCCATTCGGCCCATCGGGTCTGCACCAACCACAATCCCACCCAGGCCCTACCCCCATATCCCTACATATTTTACCTGCTAATCCCTCTAATCTACGCATCCCAGGATACTAAGGGGCAATTTTTTTTTTAGCATGGCCAATCAACCTAACCCGCACATCTTTGGACTGTGGGAGGAAACCGGAGCACCCGGAGGAAACCCACGCAGACACGAGGAGAATGTGCAAACTCCGCACAGACAGTGACCCAAGCCAGGGATCGAACCCAGGTCCCTGGAGCTGTGAAGCAGCAGTGCTAACCAGTGTGCTACCGTGCCGGGTACAGACTCACTGGGGTACAGGATACCATCGGTACAGGTTCACTGGTGTACAGGTTAATGGGTACATGTTAATAGGTACAGGTTCACTGGGGTAAAGGATACCATGGGCACAGAGTCATTGGGGTACAGGTTAATGGGTACTAACTCATTGTGGTACAGGATACAAAGGGGAACAGGTTCACTGGGGTAGAGGATACCATGGGTACAGGGTTAGTGGGGTACAGGATACCATGGGTATAGGGTCACTGGGGTACAGGCCTGTGAGAATGCGCTCTGACGGGTACAGACTGGGAGAGAGAGCATGAGTGAGATAAACGATAGAAACCTTGTGTGCAGCAGCCAAACCTCATGCCATTGCTCCTTCTGGCAGGTTGGCATCAACCACCGGCCCCCGACAATGGTACCAGGGGGCGATCTGCCCAGGGTGCCCCGTGCCATCTGCATGCTGAGCAACACCACCGCCATCGCCGGGGCCTGGACCCGCCTGAACGTCAAGTTTGACAAGATGTATGCCAAACGGGCCTTCGTGCACTGGTACGTGGGGGAGGGGCTGGAGGAAGGGGAGTTCCAGGATGCTCGGGAGGACATGGCCTCGCTCGAGAGGGATTACGAGGAAGTGGGCATTGACTCTAGCTACCTGGACTTTCTGTCAGAGAAAGAGTAAGGTAACAATGTTGAAACATTCAGCGTCAGTCGCCCACCATCACCACGAACAATGTGAAAGAAACGCTTAAAAAGCGTCACCCGGTCAAGCAAATTTACTACCTTTGAAGGGCAGCCTCCGTTGTGAACGTAGAAGAGGGCAGGCGGCCCAGTTTCTGCACAGCAAGATCCCACATGCAGCAAGGAGACAAATGAGTGCATTTTTTGTTCACTGATATTGGTTTGTGTGTGTGTGTTGGGGGGCGGGGGGTGGGGAGGGGGTTTGCATTGAATATTGAGCCCAATGGACACCAACTTTGCCGCCCTCCCTCCCTCCCCCAGTGTAATTCCCATAGTAGCCATACGATCTTTGGCAGAAGCAGGGACGAAAGGGGAGGGCGATGAGGGTGGGGTTGGCTACACTTAGCCTGAAAGACAACCCTCTTGATGTGTTGCAGCACTGGGGACCCATGCGCTCTGAGGGGACGAGATTTCCTCGCGGCCTTGGTCCATCTGAAGAGGCCTCCCAAATTTCCGGAGAGCACGGCACGGCGCATTGCACATATCCAAAAAGGGGGAATAACAGGAGGGGGGTTGCAGTTCCTTTGCAAGTATCTAGGTCGATATCCTTCCCACCATTCCCCCTCCCACCCACCCACCCCACACTGCCCATTCAACACTAGCTAAACAGATTACCCGTCCACAGTCTTCGTTGCAGTCTGTGGGAGCTTACTATGCACAAATTGGCTGCCCCCTTGCCCCTACCTGACAACAGTGACTGCACTTCAAGAAGTGTTTTATTGGCTGTGAAGTGCTTTGGGATATCTGGAGGTACTAGCGGGTGCTATATGAATGCAACTCTTTTGGCTTTGCATTCTTCGATTACCGATGTTTGCACGGTTTACACATGTTGTCATTTTAAAGTTCGTGTGTGTTGATAAACTGTTTGTTGAATAAAAGAGTGTGTGTGTGAGTGTTCTTTTTAAAACACTGCCTGTGCTTTACTTCCTTCGATTACCTGCTACAGCAGGACGTAACACAAGAACCTTGATAAAAGCAAATTACTGCGGATGCTGGAATCTGAAACCAAAAGAGAAAATGCTGGAAAATCTCAGCAGGTCTGGCAGCATCTGTAAGGAGAGAAAAGAACTGAGCTGATGTTTCGAGTCCAGATGACCCTTTGTCAAAGTTAAAAGGCTTAGAAAGTGGGAGATATTTATACTGCAGGGGGAGGGAATGAAAGATGAGTCATAGCCACAGAAACCAGGGGAAAAGACTGCTAATAGCTATCCACAGAGAGAATAACGGGTGTGAATGGCCAAACGGCAGAGAAGCTGTAAGCTGTGACAGATGAAGATGTTGGGGGAGTGGGAGGAGAATGGGACAGAGGTAGAATGTAGAAAAGGGGGGGCGGGGGGGGGTAAGGGAAAGGGAATGAAGTGGGGGAAAAGAGTGGGGAGGGGGGAAGAAAAATGAAGAAAGACAATAAAGAAATAAAAGATAGAGAACAGTAAAAAATTCAATAAAATAGAATGAAAACAAAGGGGTGGAGGTGGGGTAGAGCGAATCATCTGAAGTTGTTGAATTCGAAGTTGAGACCGGAAGGCTGTAAAGTGCCGAGCTGGAAGGTGAGATGCTGTTCCTCCAGTTTGCACTGAGCGTCACTGGAACATTGCAGCAGACCAAGGACAGACATGTGGGCATGGGAGCTGGATCGTGTGTTAAAATGGCAAATAACCGGAAGGTCAGGGTCCTGATTGCGCACAGACCGAAGGTGCTCAGCAAAGCGATCACCCAGTCTACACTTGGTCTCTCCAATATAGAGGAGAATGCCTTGGGAGCAGCGCATGCAACACTCAGAGAGAAGAGCAGTACTTCTTCAGAGTAGGCATTCCTGGAAGAGAAGTGGCAGTGAGTTAAACACTGGATAAGCTCTGAAAAGATTCCAGCATCCGCATGTAATTTGGCTATGAATCATCTTTCATTCTCTCCCCCTGCAGTATAAATATCTCCCACTTGCTATGCCTTTTAGCTTTGACAAAGGGTCATCTGGACTCGAAACGTCAGCTCTGTTCTCTCCTTACAAATGCTGCCAGTTCTGCTGAGATTTTGCAGCATTTTCACAAGGACCTCGATGTCAGCATCAAAATCTGCAAAGGGCCAGAAACGTTGCTAAAAGATCAGTACAAGCTGATCATTCCAGGTTAGATCAGTTCAAAACTCAATTTGCTGGATCTTATGAATGGACAGAAATTTCAAATGGGTTTACCTTTTCCTTTGTTCGTTCATGGAGTTGTGGGCGTCACTGGTGGGGCCCAGCATTCCTCATTAGCAGAGTGGTTAGTATCACGCGGGAGACCAGAGTTCAATTCCCCAACGGAGAGGTCTCATTTTGAGGTGACACGGTGGCACAGTGGGTAGCACTGCTGCCTCACAGCGCCAGGGACCCGGGTTCAATTCCAGCCTCGGGTCACTGTCTGTGTGGAGTTCGCCCCTTCTCCCCATGCCTGCGTGGGTTTCCTTCCACAGTCCAAAGATGTGCTGGTTAGGTGCACTGGCCAAGCTAAATTGGCCCTTCGTGTCAGGGGGGGGGCGGGTAGGATTAGCAGGGTAAGTATGTGGGGTCACGGGAATAGGGCCTGGGTGGGATTGTGGTTGGTGCAGACTCGATGGGTCAAATGGCCTCCTTCTGCACTGTAGGGATTCTATGATTTGTCCCCCATCCCTAATTGCCCCCTTGAGGTGGTGTTGGGTGAGCAGCCATCTTGAATCGCTGCAGTCCCGTGTGGTGTAGGTACACCCACAGCGCTGTTAGGGAGGGAGCTCCAGGATTTTGACCCAGCTACAATGAAGGAACGGCCGATATATTTCCAAGGCAGGATGGTGTGTGTGTGTGTGTGTGTGTGGTGGCTGGGAGGGGGAACCTGCAGGCGGTGGGTGTTCCCCATGGCATCTGCTGCCCTTGTCCTTCGAAGGGGTAGAGGCAGTGGGTTTGGGTGGCGCTGTCGAAGAAGCAATCACTGCAGTGCCATTTGTAGATGGTACACACTTGCTGCTGTGTTCAGAGACAATCATTGCATGATCTTTACCTGTCACACACTGGATGGACAATGGCACACCTTATTTACCAGCCTGACCCCCTCCATGCCACGCCCTCCAATCCCCTCCCCCCTGACCTAGTAACCAGGCTCTCCCCCAGAGTGCTGACTTTCCTATTATACATAACAAAAGTGACAGTCTCAGCATCGTGACTACAAATCCTTTCATGCATAACCTAATATTCCTGGACTGGATCTTGAACTTCCTAATTCACAGACCACAATCAGTAAGGATAGGCAACAACAACTCCTCCACGATCATCCTCAACACCGGTGCCCCACAAGGCTGTATAATCAACCCCTTACCATACTCCGTGTACATCTATGACTGTGTGGCCAAATTCCCCTCCAACTCGATTTTCAAGTTTGCTGATGACACCACCATAGTAGGTTGGATCTCAAACAATGACGAGACAGAGTACAGGAAAGTGATAGGGAATCTGGTGAACTGGCGTGATGACAATAATCTCTCCCACAGTGTCAACAAAATGAAGGAGATAGTCACTGCCTTCAGGAAGCGAAGTGGAGGACATTCCCCTGTCTACATCAACGGGGATGAAGTAGAAATGGTCGAGAGCTTCAGGTTTTTAGGTGTCCAGATCACCAACAACCTATCCTAGTCCCCCCATGCCAACACTATGGTTAAGAAAGCCCACCAACGCCTCTACTTTCTCAGAAGACTAAGGAATTTTGGCATGTCAGCTACGACTCACCAACTTTTACAGATGCACCATAGAAAGCTGCTTTCTGATTGTATCACAGTTTGGTATGGCTCCTGTTCTGTCCAAGACCTCAAGAAGCTACAAAAGGTCATGAATGTAGCCCAATCTATTGCACAAATCAGCCTCCCATCCAATGATTCTGTCCACACTTCCCGCTGCCTTGGAAAAGCAGCCAGCACCCTGGACATTCTCTCTTCCACCTTCTTCCATCGGGAAAAAGATACAAAAGTCTGAGGTCACGTACCAACTGACTCAAGAACACCTTCCCTGCTGCCATTAGCCTTTTGAATGGGCCTACCTCGCACTAAGTTGATCTTCCTCTACACCCTAGCTATGACTGTAGCACTACATTCTACACTCTGTCCTTCTCAATGAACAGTATATTTTGTCTGTTTAGCGCCAGAAACAATACTTTTCACTATATACTAATACGTGACAATAATAAATCAAACCAAAATTCCCTACTTAAATAGCATTCTCCCGCTCCCATATACTTACACTGCCATGTGCGAATGCACTAAACCAATCAATGTATTAGTCCCTCCTGTACCGATCAACCAGTGGAGAACAGGAGGCGGGGATCTGGTCATCAACCTCACTCAGCAGCAACAATGTGCATTTCTGCAGCGCTATTTGGTGACGCAACAACATAAGGAGCCTTTAGGATGGGTGGCAAACGCAGTCAGCTTCAAAGAAAATGCGGGTTAGGAGGGAGACTGGAGTTTCGGCACACCCCTAGTGCAGTTGAAGGCACGGATGCCAAAAGTGAAACGATGAGAACTCGGGGAGGATTGAGAAGCCGATATCTGAGGCAAGTGGAGATCTCGGAGGGGTGTAGGGGGTTACAGAGATAGGAAGGGTTATTGGGGCTGAAGGAGGTGACAGAGATAGGAAAAGTTGTAGGGGCTGGAGGAGGTTACAGAGATGGGGAAGGCTAGAGGAGGTTACAGAGATAGGGAGGGTTGTAGGCGGCTGGAGGTGGTTACAGAGATAGGGAGGGCTTGGAAGGGCTGGAGGGGGTTACAGAGATAGGGAGGGTTTGGAAGGGCTGGAGGTGGTTACAGAGATAGGGAGGGCTTGGAAGGGCTGGAGGGGGTTACAGAGATAGGGAGGGCTTGGAAGGGCTGGAGGGGGTTACAGAGATAGGGAGGGCTTGGAAGGGCTGGAGGTGGTTACAGAGATAGGGAGGGCTTGGAAGGGCTGGAGGGGGTTACAGAGATAGGGAGGGCTTGGAAGGGCTGGAGGTGGTTACAGAGATAGGGAGGGCTTGGAAGGGCTGGAGGGGGTTACAGAGATAGGGAGGGTTTGTAGGGGCTGTAGAAGGTTACAGAGGTAGGGAGGGTTGTTGGGGCTGGAGGAGGTTACAGAGATAGGGAGGGTTGTAGGCGGCTGGAGGAGGTTACAGAGATAGGGAGGGTTGTAGGCGGCTGGAGGAGGTTACAGAGATAGAGGGGGTTGTAGAGGCTGGTGGAGTTTACAGAGGGAGGGAAGGTTGTAGGGTCTGGAGGAGGTTGCAGAGATTGGGAGGGTTGTCGGGGCTGGAGGTGGTTGCAGAGATCAGGAGGGTTGGAGGGGCTGGAGGTGGTTCAGAGATTGGGAGGGTTGTAGGGTCTGGAGGAGGTTGCAGAGATTGGGAGGGTTGTCGGGGCTGGAGGTGGTTGCAGAGATCAGGAGGGTTGGAGGGGCTGGAGGTGGTTCAGAGATTGGGAGGGTTGTAGGGTCTGGAGGAGGTTGCAGAGATTGGGAGGGTTGTAGGGGCTGGAGGTGATTGCAGAGATTGGGAGGGTTGTAGGGGCTGGAGGTGGTTCAGAGATCGGGAGGGTTGTAGAGTCTGGAGGAGGTTACAGAGCTAATGAGGGTTGTAGAGGCTGGAGAAGTTACAGAGATAGGTGGCCTATACACTTCCAGTAAAACGGCTGCCCCCTTTATATTGCTAAGTTTTGTCCACAAAGCCTCATTTGAAGACCCTTCCAAGATATTACCTCTCCTTTATTGCAGTCATTGACTCCAAGTAGTGCTACGCCACTCTCAGTGCTATACCCTCTTCAGTCTCCTATGTCCTGTAATGTTGAGTTGCCAGTCCTGCTCTTCCCTCATTCATGTTTCTCTGATAGCAGCAATATCACACTTCCATGTATCAATCCACACATTTAACTCATCAGTCTTACATATTACACTCCTAGCATGTAGGTAAGGACCATCCAGCCTTGCCTTACTCTCTTGACACTCAACATGGAGGTTTAGATGTTTCAGTAAGATCAGGGAAGGTGGTAAAAGAGGGGGAGGTGTGGCATTGTTAGTCAAGGACAGTATTACGGTGGCAGAAAGGACGATTGATGAGGACTCGTCTACTGAGCTAATATGGGCTGAGGTTAGAAACAGGAAAGGAGAGGTCACCCTGTTGGGAGTTTTCGATAGGTCTCCGAAAAGTTCCAGAGATGTAGAGGAAAGGATTGCAAATATGATTCTGGATAGGAGCGAAAGTAACAGGGTAGTTGTTATGGGGGACTTTAACTTTACAAATATTGACAGGAAACGCTATAGTTCGAGTACTTTAGATGGGTCAGTTTTTGTCCCATGTGTGCAGGAGGGTTTCCTGACACAGTACGTAGATAGGCCAACAAGAGGCGAGGCCACATTGGATTTGGTACTGGGTAATGAACCAGGCCAGGTGTTAGATTTGGAGGTAGGTGAGCACTTTTGGTGATAGTGACCACAATTCGGTTATGTTTACTTTAGCGATGGAAAGGGATAGGTATATACCGCAGGGCAAATGTTATAGCTGGGGGAAAGGAAATTATGATGCGATTAGGCAAGATTTAGGATGCATAGGATGGGGAAGAAATCTGCAGGGGATGGGCACAATTGAAATGTGGAGCTTGTTCAAGGAACAGCTACTGCGTGTCCTTGATAAGTATGTACCTGTCAGGCAGGGAGGAAGTGGTCAAGCGAGGGAACCGTGGTTTACTAAAGAAGTTGAATCTCTTGTGAAGAGGAAGAAGGAGACTTATGTAAAGATGAGACATGAAGGCTCAGTTAGGGCGCTTGAGAGTTACAAGTTAGCCAGGAAGGACCTGAAGAGAGAGCTAAGAAGAGCCAGGAGGGGACATGAGAAGTCTTTGACAGTTAGGATCAAGGAAAACCGTAAAGCTTTCTATAGGTATGTCAGGAATAAAAGAATGACTAGGGTAAGATTAGGGCCAGTCAAGGACAGTAGTGGGAAGTTGTGCGTGGAGTCCGAAGAGATAGGAGAGGCGCTAAATGAATATTTTCATCAGTATTCACTCAGGAAAAAGACAATGTTGTCGAAGAGAATACTGAGATACAGGTTATTAGACTAGACGGGATTGAGGTTCATAAGGAGGAGGTGTTAGCAATTCTGGAAAGTGTGAAAATAGATAAGTCCCCTGGGCCGGATGGGATTTATCCTAGGATTCTCTGGGAAGCTAGGGAGGAGATTGCAGAGCCTTTGGCTTTGATCTTTATGTCGTCATTGTCTACAAGAATAGTGCCAGAAGACTGAAAGTAGCAAATGTTGTCCCCTTGTTCAAGAAGGGGAGTAGAGACAACCCTGGTAATTATAGACCAGTAAGCCTTACTTCTGTGGTGGGCAAAGTTTTGGAAAGGATTATAAGAGATAGGATTTATAATCATCTAGAAAGGAACAATTTGATTAGGGATAGTCAATACGATTTTGTGAAAGGTAGGTCGTACCTCACAAACCTTATTGAGTTCTTTGAGAAGGTGACCAAAGAGGTGGATGAAGGTAAAGCAGTTGATCTGATGTATATGGATTTCAGGAAAGCATTTGATAAGGTTCCCCATGGTAGGCTATTGCAGAAAATACAGAGGCATGGGATTGAGGGTGATTTAGCGGTTTGGATCAGGAATTGGCTAGCTGTAAGAAGACAAAGGGTGATGGTTGATGGGAAATGTTCATCCTGGAGTTCAGTTACTAGTGGTGTACCGCAAGGATCTGTTTTGGGGTCACTGCTGTTTGTCATTTTAATAAATGACCTGGATGAGGGCGTAGAAGGCTGGGTTAGTAAATTTGCGGATGACACTAAAGTCGGTGGAGTGGTGGACAGTGCGGAAGGGTGTTGCAGGTTACAGAGGGACATAGATAAGCTGCAGAGCTGGGCTGAGAGGCGGCAAATGGAGTTTAATGCGGAAAAGTGTGAGGTGATTCACTTTGGAAGGAGTAACAAGAATACAGAGTACTGGGCTAATGGTAAGATACTTGGTAGTGTGGATGAACAGAGAGATCTCAGTGTCCATGTGCATAGATCCCTGAAAGTTGGCACCCAGGTTGATAGGGTTGTTCAGAAGGTGTACAGTGTGTTAGCTTTTATTGGTAGAGGGATTGAGTTTCGGAGCCATGATGTCATGTTGCAGCTGTACAAAACTCTGGTGCGGCCGCACTTGGAGTATTGCGTACAGTTCTGGTCGCCGCATTATAGGAAGGATGTGGAAGCATTGGAAAGGATGCAGAGGAGATTTACCAGGATGTTGCCTGGTATGGTGGGAAGGTCTTTTGAAGAAAGGCTGAGTGACTTGAGGCTGTTTTCGTTAGAGAGAAGGTTAAGAGGTGACTTAATAGAGGCATACAAGATGATCAGAGGATTAGATAGGGTGGACAGTGAGAGCCTTTTTCCTCGGATGGTGATGGCTAGCACGAGGGGACATAGCTTTAAATTGAGGACAGATGTCAGAGGTAGGTTCTTTACTCAGAGAGTAGTAAGGGCGTGGAATGCCCTGCCTGCAACAGTAGTGGACTCGTCAACATTAAGGGCATTTAAATGGTTATTGGATAAACATACGGATGTTATTGGAATAGTGGAGGTTAGATGGGCTTTAGATTGATTTCACAGGTCGGCGCAACATCGAGGGCCGAAGGGCCTGTACTGCGCTGTAATGTTCTATGTTCTATAGCTAAACTGACTCTGACTTGCTTCCTTTACAGTAGTATAATGTGTCTCTATTTTACCAATATTCTATGTCTCTGTCACTCTCTCTCACTCTGTGTCTTTCTTTCTCTCTCACTCTCCATGTCTCTCCCTGACGTTGCCTCACTTTGCCAGGATTTTCCGGCCGCGCTCGCCTCAATACCAGAAAATCCCACCCAAAGTCAACACACCTTTGCATGGCCCATGTCCCACCCACTACAATTCCCTTGGCGGGCGGGACGGGAATTTCACCCTCTGCCTGCCTCTGTGTCCCTCTCTGCCTGTTTCTCTGTGTCCCTGTCCATCTATCTCTCTCTCTCTCTGTCCCTGTCCCTCTCTCTCTCTCTCTAACTCTCTCTCTCTGTCTGTCTCTGTGTTACTATATGTCTGTATGTGTGTGTGTTACTATTTTCTGTGTCCCTGTCTCTCTCTGTCTCTCTGTCCATCTTTCTGTGTCCCTGTCTCCCTCTCTCTCTGTCCCTCTCTCTGTCTCTCTGTCCCGGTCTCTCACTCTCTCTCTGTCCCTGTCCCTGTCCCGGTCTCTCTCTCTCTCTCTGTTCCTGTCCCTGTCCCGCTCTCTCTCTCTCTCTGTCTGTCCCTGTCCTGGTCTCTCTCTCTCTCTGTCCCTGTCCCTGTCCCGGTCTCTCTCTCTCTCTGTCCCTGTCCCTGTCCCTGCCCTGTCTCTCTCTCTCTCTCTGTCCCTGTCCCGGTCTCTCTCTCTCTCTGTCCCTGTCCCTGTCCCGGTCTCTCTCTCTCTCTCCGTCCCTGTCCCTGTCCCGGTCTCTCTCTCTCTGTCCCTGTCCCGGTCTCTCTCTCTCTCTCTGTCCCTGTCCCGGTCTCTCTCTCTCTGTCCCTGTCCCGGTCTCTCTCTCTCTCTCTCTGTCCCTGTCCCGGTCTCTCTCTCTCTCTCTCCCCCTGTCCCGGTCTCTCTCTCTCTCTCTCTGTCTCTGTCTCTGTCTCTGTCCCTGTCCCTGTCCCGGTCTCTCTCTCTGTCCCTGTCCCGGTCTCTCTCCCTCTCTCTGTCCCTGTCCCGGTCTCTCTCTCTCTCTGTCCCTGTCCCGGTCTCTCTCTCTCTCTCTGTCTCTGTCCCTGTCCCGGTCTCTCTCTCTCTGTCCCTGTCCCGGTCTCTCTCTCTCTCTCTCTGTCCCTGTCCCGGTCTCTCTTTCTCTCTCTCCCCCTGTCCCGGTCTCTCTCTCTCTCTCTGTCTCTGTCTCTGTCTCTGTCCCTGTCCCGGTCTCTCTCTCTCTGTCCCTGTCCCTGTCCCGGTCTCTCTCTCTCTCTCTGTCCCTGTCCCGGTCTCTCTCTCTCTCTGTCCCTGTCCCGGTCTCTCTCTCTCTCTCTGTCTCTGTCCCTGTCCCGGTCTCTCTCTCTCTCTCTCTGTCCCTGTCCCTGTCCCGGTCTCTCTCTCTCTCTCTGTCCCTGTCCCTGTCCCGGTCTCTCTCTCTCTCTCTCTCTGTCCCTGTCCCTGTCCCTGTCCCGGTCTCTCTCTCTCTCTCTGTCCCTGTCCCTGTCCCGGTCTCTCTCTCTCTCTCTCTGTCCCTGTCCCTGTCCCGGTCTCTCTCTCTCTCTCTCTGTCTCTGTCCCTGTCCCTGTCCCGGTCTCTCTCTCTCTCTCTGTCCCTGTCCCGGTCTCTCTCTCTCTCTGTCCCTGTCCCGGTCTCTCTCTCTCTCTCACTGTCCCTGTCCCGGTCTCTCTCTCTCTCTCCCTGTCCCGGTCTCTCTCTCTGTCTCTGTCTCCGTCCCTGTCCCGGTCTCTCTCTGTCCCTGTCCCGGTCTCTCTCTCTCTCTCTGTCCCTGTCCCGGTCTCTCTCTCTCTCTCTGTCCCTGTCCCTGTCCCGGTCTCTCTCTCTCTCTCCCTGTCCCGGTCTCTCTCTCTCTCTGTCCCTGTCCCTGTCCCGGTCTCTCTCTCTCTCTCTCTGTCCCTGTCCCGGTCTCTCTCTCTCTCTGTCCCTGTCCCGGTCTCTCTCTCTCTCTCTCTGTCTCTGTCTCTGTCCCTGTCCCGGTCTCTCTCTCTCTCTGTCTGTCCCTGTCCCTGTCCCGGTCTCTCTCTCTCTCTCTGTCCCTGTCCCTGTCCCGGTCTCTCTCTCTCTCTCTGTCCCTGTCCCGGTCTCTCTCTCTCTCTCTGTCCCTGTCCCTATCCCGGTCTCTCTCTCTCTGTCCCTGTCCCTGTCCCTGTCCCGGTCTCTCTCTCTCTGTCCCTGTCCCTGTCCCGGTCTCTCTCTCTGTCCCTGTCCCTGTCCCGGTCTCTCTCTCTCTCTCTGTCCCTGTCCCGGTCTCTCTCTCTCTCTCTCTGTCCCTGTCCCTGTCCCTGTCCCGGTCTCTCTCTCTCTCTCTGTCCCTGTCCCGGTCTCTCTCTCTCTCTCTGTCCCTGTCCCGGTCTCTCTCTCTCTCTGTCCCTGTCCCTGTCCCTGTCCCGGTCTCTCTCTCTCTCTCTGTCTCTGTCCCTGTCCCGGTCTCTCTCTCTCTCTCTCTGTCCCTGTCCCTGTCCCTGTCCCTGTCCCGGTCTCTCTCTCTCTCTCTCTGTCCCTGTCCCTGTCCCTGTCCCTGTCCCTGTCCCGGTCTCTCTCTCTCTCTCTCTGTCCCTGTCCCTGTCCCGGTCCCGGTCTCTCTCTCTCTCTGTCTGTCCCTGTCCCGGTCTCTCTCTCTCTGTCCCTGTCCCGGTCTCTCTCTCTCTGTCCCTGTCCCGGTCTCTCTCTCTCTCTCTGTCCCTGTCCCGGTCTCTCTCTCTCTCTCTCTGTCCCTGTCCCGGTCTCTCTCTCTCTCTCTCTGTCCCTGTCCCGGTCTCTCTCTCTCTCTCTGTCCCTGTCCCGGTCTCTCTCTCTCTGTCTCTGTCCCTGTCCCGGTCTCTCTCTCTCTCTCTGTCCCTGTCCCTGTCCCGGTCTCTCTCTGTCCCTGTCCCGGTCTCTCTCTCTCTCTCTGTCCCTGTCCCGGTCTCTCTCTCTCTCTCTGTCCCTGTCCCTGTCCCGGTCTCTCTCTCTCTCTCCCTGTCCCGGTCTCTCTCTCTCTCTCTGTCTCCGTCCCTGTCCCTGTCCCGGTCTCTCTCTCTCTCTCTCTCTGTCCCTGTCCCGGTCTCTCTCTCTCTCTGTCCCTGTCCCGGTCTCTCTCTTTCTCTCGGTCCCTGTCCCGGTCTCTCTCTCTCTCTCTGTCCCTGTCCCTGTCCCGGTCTCTCTCTCTCTCTGTCCCTGTCCCTGTCCCGGTCTCTCTCTCTCTGTCCCTGTCCCGGTCTCTCTCTCTCTGTCCCTGTCCCGGTCTCTCTCTCTCTGTCTCTGTCCCTGTCCCGGTCTCTCTCTCTCTGTCTCTGTCCCTGTCCCGGTCTCTCTCTCTCTGTCCCTGTCCCGGTCTCTCTCTCTCTGTCCCTGTCCCGGTCTCTCTCTCTCTGTCCCTGTCCCGGTCTCTCTCTCTCTCTCTCTCTCTGTCCCTGTCCCGGTCTCTCTCTCTCTCTGTCCCTGTCCCTGTCCCGGTCTCTCTCTCTCTCTCTCTGTCCCTGTCCCGGTCTCTCTCTCTCTCTGTCCCTGTCCCTGTCCCTGTCCCTGTCCCGGTCTCTCTCTCTCTCTCTGTCCCTGTCCCGGTCTCTCTCTCTCTGTCCCTGTCCCTGTCCCGGTCTCTCTCTCTCTCTGTCCCTGTCCCGGTCTCTCTCTCTCTGTCCCTGTCCCTGTCCCGGTCTCTCTCTCTCTGTCCCTGTCCCGGTCTCTCTCTCTCTCTGTCCCTGTCCCGTTTTCTCTCTCTCTCTCTCTGTCCCTGTCCCTGTCTCTCTCTCTCTGTCCCTGTCCCTGTCCCTGTCCCGGTCTCTCTCTCTCTGTCCCTGTCCCGGTCTCTCTCTCTCTGTCCCTGTCCCTGTCCCGGTCTCTCTCTCTCTCTCTCTGTCCCTGTCCCGGTCTCTCTCTCTCTCTCTGTCCCTGTCCCGCTCTCTCTCTCTCTCTCTCTCTCTGTCCCAGTCCCTGTCCCGGTCTCGCGCTCTCTCCCTGTCCCTGTCCCGGTCTCTCTATCTCTCTCTGTCCCTGTCCCTGTCTCTCTCTCTCTCTCTGTCCCTGTCCCTGTCTCTCGCTCTCTCCCTGTCCCTGTCCCGGTCTCTCGCTCTCTCTGTCCCTGTCTCTCGCTCTCTCTGTCCCTGTCCCGGTCTCTCTCTCTCTGTCCCTGTCCCGGTCTCTCTCTCTCTCTGTCTCTGTCCCGGTCTCTCTCTCTCTGTCTCTGTCCCGGTCTCTCTCTCTCTGTCTCTGTCCCTGTCCCGGTCTCTCTCTCTCTCTGTCCCTGTCCCGTTTTCTCTCTCTCTCTCTCTGTCCCTGTCCCTGTCTCTCTCTCTCTGTCCCTGTCCCTGTCCCTGTCCCGGTCTCTCTCTCTCTGTCCCTGTCCCGGTCTCTCTCTCTCTGTCCCTGTCCCTGTCCCGGTCTCTCTCTCTCTCTCTCTGTCCCTGTCCCGGTCTCTCTCTCTCTCTGTCCCTGTCCCGGTCTCTCTCTCTCTCTCTCTCTGTCCCTGTCCCGCTCTCTCTCTCTCTCTCTGTCCCAGTCCCTGTCCCGGTCTCGCGCTCTCTCCCTGTCCCTGTCCCGGTCTCTCTATCTCTCTCTGTCCCTGTCCCTGTCTCTCTCTCTCTCTCTCTGTCCCTGTCCCTGTCTCTCGCTCTCTCCCTGTCCCTGCCCCGGTCTCTCGCTCTCTCTGTCCCTGTCTCTCGCTCTCTCTGTCCCTGTCCCGGTCTCTCTCTCTCTGTCCCTGTCCCGGTCTCTCTCTGTCCCTGTCCCGGTCTCTCTCTCTCTCTGTCTCTGTCCCGGTCTCTCTCTCTCTGTCTCTGTCCCGGTCTCTCTCTCTCTGTCTCTGTCCCTGTCCCGGTCTCTCTCTCTCTCTCTGTCCCGGTCTCTCTCTCTCTCTGTCCCTGTCCCAGTCCCTGTCCCTCGCTCTCTCCCTGTCCCTGTCCCGGTCTCTCTCTCTCTCTCTGTCTGTCCCTGTCCCTATCCCTGTCCCGGTCTCCCTCTCTCTCTCTCTCTCTGTCCCGGTCTCTCTCTCTCTCTGTCCCGGTCTCTCTCTCTCTCTCTGTCCCGGTCTCTCTCTCTCTCTGTCCCGGTCTCTATCTCTCTCTCTGTCCCGGTCTCTCTCTCTCTCTCTCTGTCCCGGTCTCTCTCTCTCTCTCTCTCTCTCTGTCTGTCCCGGTCTCTCTCTCTGTCCCGGTCTCTCTCTCTCTCTCTCTGTCCTGGTCTCTCTCTCTCTCTCTCTGTCCCGGTCTCTCTCTCTCTCTCTGTCCCTGTCCCGGTCTCTCTCTCTGTCCCTGTCCCGGTCTCGCTCTCTCTCTCTGTCCCTGTCCCGGTCTCTCTCTCGCTCTCTCTCTGTCCCTGTCCCGGTCTCTCTCTCTCTCTCTCTGTCCCTGTCCCTCTCTCTCTCTCTGTCCCGGTCTCTCTCTCTCTCTGTCCCGGTCTCTCTCTCTCTCTCTCTCTCTGTCCCGGTCTCTCTCTCTCTCTCTCTGTCCCTATCCCGGTCTCTCTCTCTCTCTGTCCCTGTCCCGGTCTCTCTCTCTCTCTGTCCCTGTCCCTGTCCCTCTCTCTCTCTGTCCCTGTCCCGGTCTCTCTCTCTCTCTCTGTCCCTGTCCCGGTCTCTCTCTCTCTGTCCCTGTCCCGGTCTCTCTCTCTCTGTCCCTGTCCCTGTCCCGGTCTCTCTCTCTCTGTCCCTGTCCCTGTCCCGGTCTCTCTCTCTCTGTCCCTGTCCCTGTCTCTCTCTCTCTGTCCCTGTCCCTGTCTCTCTCTCTCTGTCCCTGTCCCTGTCTCTCTCTCTCTGTCCCTGTCCCTGTCTCTCTCTCTCTGTCCCTGTCTCTCTCTCTCTGTCCCTGTCCCTGTCTCTCTCTCTGTCCCTGTCTCTCTCTCTCTGTCCCTGTCTCTCTCTCTCTGTCCCTGTCTCTCTCTCTCTGTCCCTGTCTCTCTCTCTCTGTCCCTGTCTCTCTCTCTCTGTCCCTGTCTCTCTCTGTCTCTCTCTCTCTGTCCCTGTCTCTCTCTCTCTCTCTGTCTCTGTCCCTGTCCGGTCTCTCTCTCTCTCTCTGTCCCTGTCCCTGTCCCGGTCTCTCTCTCTCTCTGTCCCTGTCCCTGTCCCGGTCTCTCTCTCTCTCTCTGTCCCTGTCCCTGTCCCGGTCTCTCTCTCTCTCTCTCTGTCCCTGTCCCTGTCCCGGTCTCTCTCTCTCTCTCTGTCCCTGTCCCTGTCCCGGTCTCTCTCTCTCTCTCTCTGTCCCCGTCCCTGTCCCGGTCTCTCTCTGTCCCTGTCCCGGTCTCTCTCTCTCTCTCTGTCCCTGTCCCGGTCTCTCTCTCTCTCTCTGTCTCTGTCCCTGTCCCTGTCCCGGTCTCTCTCTCTCTCTCCCTGTCCCGGTCTCTCTCTCTCTCTGTCCCTGTCCCTGTCCCGGTCTCTCTCTCTCTCTCTGTCCCTGTCCCGGTCTCTCTCTCTCTCTGTCCCTGTCCCGGTCTCTCTCTCTCTCTCTCTGTCTCTGTCTCTGTCCCTGTCCCGGTCTCTCTCTCTCTCTGTCTGTCCCTGTCCCTGTCCCGGTCTCTCTCTCTGTCCCTGTCCCTGTCCCGGTCTCTCTCTCTCTCTCTGTCCCTGTCCCGGTCTCTCTCTCTCTCTCTCTGTCCCTGTCCCTGTCCCTGTCCCGGTCTCTCTCTCTCTCTCTGTCCCTGTCCCGGTCTCTCTCTCTCTCTCTGTCCCTGTCCCGGTCTCTCTCTCTCTCTGTCCCTGTCCCTGTCCCTGTCCCGGTCTCTCTCTCTCTCTCTGTCTCTGTCCCTGTCCCGGTCTCTCTCTCTCTCTCTCTGTCCCTGTCCCTGTCCCTGTCCCGGTCTCTCTCTCTCTCTCTCTGTCCCTGTCCCTGTCCCGGTCCCGGTCTCTCTCTCTCTCTGTCTGTCCCTGTCCCGGTCTCTCTCTCTCTGTCCCTGTCCCGGTCTCTCTCTCTCTCTCTGTCCCTGTCCCGGTCTCTCTCTCTCTCTCTGTCCCTGTCCCGGTCTCTCTCTCTCTCTCTGTCCCTGTCCCGGTCTCTCTCTCTCTCTCTCTCTGTCTCTGTCCCTGTCCCGGTCTCTCTCTCTCTCTCTGTCCCTGTCCCTGTCCCGGTCTCTCTCTGTCCCTGTCCCGGTCTCTCTCTCTCTCTCTGTCCCTGTCCCGGTCTCTCTCTCTCTCTCTCTGTCCCTGTCCCTGTCCCGGTCTCTCTCTCTCTCTCCCTGTCCCGGTCTCTCTCTCTCTCTCTGTCTCCGTCCCTGTCCCTGTCCCGGTCTCTCTCTCTCTCTCTCTCTCTGTCCCTGTCCCGGTCTCTCTCTCTCTCTGTCCCTGTCCCGGTCTCTCTCTTTCTCTCTGTCCCTGTCCCGGTCTCTCTCTCTCTCTCTCTCTGTCCCTGTCCCTGTCCCGGTCTCTCTCTCTCTCTGTCCCTGTCCCTGTCCCGGTCTCTCTCTCTCTGTCCCTGTCCCGGTCTCTCTCTCTCTGTCCCTGTCCCGGTCTCTCTCTCTCTCTGTCTCTGTCCCTGTCCCGGTCTCTCTCTCTCTGTCCCTGTCCCGGTCTCTCTCTCTCTGTCCCTGTCCCGGTCTCTCTCTCTCTGTCCCTGTCCCGGTCTCTCTCTCTCTGTCCCTGTCCCGGTCTCTCTCTCTCTCTCTCTCTCTGTCCCTGTCCCGGTCTCTCTCTCTCTCTGTCCCTGTCCCTGTCCCGGTCTCTCTCTCTCTCTCTCTGTCCCTGTCCCGGTCTCTCTCTCTCTCTCTCTGTCCCTGTCCCGGTCTCTCTCTCTCTCTGTCCCTGTCCCTGTCCCTGTCCCGGTCTCTCTCTCTCTCTCTCTCTGTCCCTGTCCCGGTCTCTCTCTCTCTCTGTCCCTGTCCCTGTCCCTGTCCCGGTCTCTCTCTCTCTCTCTCTGTCCCTGTCCCGGTCTCTCTCTCTCTGTCCCTGTCCCTGTCCCGGTCTCTCTCTCTCTCTGTCCCTGTCCCGGTCTCTCTCTCTCTGTCCCTGTCCCTGTCCCGGTCTCTCTCTCTCTGTCCCTGTCCCGGTCTCTCTCTCTCTCTGTCCCTGTCCCGTTTTCTCTCTCTCTCTCTCTGTCCCTGTCTCTCTCTCTCTGTCACTGTCCCTGTCCCTGTCCCGGTCTCTCTCTCTCTGTCCCTGTCCCGGTCTCTCTCTCTCTGTCCCTGTCCCTGTCCCGGTCTCTCTCTCTCTGTCCCTGTCCCGATCTCTCTCTCTCTGTCCCTGTCCCTGTCTCTCTCTCTCTCTCTCTGTCCCTGTCCCTGTCTCTCGCTCTCTCCTGTCCCTGTCCCGGTCTCTCGCTCTCTCCCTGTCCCTGTCCCGGTCTCTCGCTCTCTCTGTCCCTGTCCCGGTCTCTCTCTCTCTGTCCCTGTCCCGGTCTCTCTCTCTCTCTGTCTCTCTCTCTCTGTCTCTGTCCCGGTCTCTCTCTCTCTGTCTCTGTCCCTGTCCCGATCTCTCTCTCTCTCTGTCCCTGTTCCGTTTTCTCTCTCTCTCTCTCTGTCCCTGTCCCTGTCCCTGTCTCTCTCTCTCTGTCCCTGTCCCTGTCCCTGTCCCTGTCCGGTCTCTCTCTCTCTGTCCCTGTCCCGGTCTCTCTCTCTCTGTCCCTGTCCCTGTCCCTGTCCCGGTCTCTCTCTCTCTGTCCCTGTCCCGGTCTCTCTCTCTCTGTCCCTGTCCCTGTCCCTGTCCCGGTCTCTCTCTCTCTCTCTCTGTCCCTGTCCCGGTCTCTCTCTCTCTCTGTCCCTGTCCCGGTCTCTCTCTCTCTCTCTCTGTCCCTGTCCCGCTCTCTCTCTCTCTCTCTCTCTGTCCCAGTCCCTGTCCCGGTCTCGCGCTCTCTCCCTGTCCCTGTCCCGGTCTCTCTATCTCTCTCTGTCCCTGTCCCTGTCTCTCTCTCTCTCTCTCTGTCCCTGTCCCTGTCTCTCGCTCTCTCCCTGTCCCTGTCCCGGTCTCTCGCTCTCTCTGTCCCTGTCTCTCGCTCTCTCTGTCCCTGTCCCGGTCTCTCTCTCTCTGTCCCTGTCCCGGTCTCTCTCTCTCTCTGTCTCTGTCCCGGTCTCTCTCTCTCTGTCTCTGTCCCGGTCTCTCTCTCTCTGTCTCTGTCCCTGTCCCGGTCTCTCTCTCTCTCTCTGTCCCGGTCTCTCTCTCTCTCTGTCCCTGTCCCAGTCCCTGTCCCTCGCTCTCTCCCTGTCCCTGTCCCGGTCTCTCTCTCTCTCTCTGTCTGTCCCTGTCCCTATCCCTGTCCCGGTCTCCCTCTCTCTCTCTCTCTCTCTGTCCCGGTCTCTCTCTCTCTCTCTCTCTGTCCCGGTCTCTCTCTCTCTCTCTGTCCCGGTCTCTCTCTCTCTCTGTCCCGGTCTCTATCTCTCTCTCTGTCCCGGTCTCTCTCTCTCTCTCTCTCTGTCCCGGTCTCTCTCTCTCTCTCTCTCTCTCTGTCTGTCCCGGTCTCTCTCTCTGTCCCGGTCTCTCTCTCTCTCTCTCTGTCCTGGTCTCTCTCTCTCTCTCTGTCCCGGTCTCTCTCTCTCTCTCTGTCCCTGTCCCGGTCTCTCTCTCTGTCCCTGTCCCTGTCCCGGTCTCTCTCTCTCTCTCTGTCCCTGTCCCGGTCTCTCTCTCGCTCTCTCTCTGTCCCTGTCCCGGTCTCTCTCTCTCTCTCTCTGTCCCTGTCCCTCTCTCTCTCTCTCTGTCCCGGTCTCTCTCTCTCTCTGTCCCGGTCTCTCTCTCTCTCTGTCTCTCTGTCCCGGTCTCTCTCTCTCTCTCTCTCTCTGTCCCTATCCCGGTCTCTCTCTCTCTCTGTCCCTGTCCCGGTCTCTCTCTCTCTCTGTCCCTGTCCCTGTCCTCTCTCTCTCTGTCCCTGTCCCGGTCTCTCTCTCTCTCTCTCTGTCCCTGTCCCGGTCTCTCTCTCTCTCTGTCCCTGTCCCGGTCTCTCTCTCTCTGTCCCTGTCCCTGTCCCGGTCTCTCTCTCTCTGTCCCTGTCCCGGTCTCTCTCTCTCTGTCCCTGTCCCTGTCTCTCTCTCTCTGTCCCTGTCCCTGTCTCTCTCTCTCTGTCCCTGCCCCTGTCTCTCTCTCTCTGTCCCTGTCCCTGTCTCTCTCTCTCTGTCCCTGTCCCTGTCTCTCTCTCTGTCCCTGTCTCTCTCTCTGTCCCTGTCTCTCTCTCTGTCCCTGTCTCTCTCTCTCTGTCCCTGTCTCTCTCTCTCTGTCCCTGTCTCTCTCTCTCTGTCCCTGTCTCTCTCTCTCTGTCCCTGTCTCTCTCTGTCTCTCTCTCTCTGTCCCTGTCTCTCTCTCTCTCTCTGTCTCTGTCCCTGTCCCGGTCTCTCTCTCTCTCTCTCTGTCCCTGTCCCTGTCCCGTCTCTCTCTCTCTCTCTGTCCCTGTCCCTGTCCCGGTCTCTCTCTCTCTGTCCCTGTCCCTGTCCCGGTCTCTCTCTCTCTCTCTGTCCCTGTCCCTGTCCCGGTCTCTCTCTCTCTCTCTCTCTGTCCCTGTCCCTGTCCCGGTCTCTCTCTCTCTCTCTGTCCCTGTCCCTGTCCCGGTCTCTCTCTCTCTCTCTCTGTCCCTGTCCCTGTCCCGGTCTCTCTCTCTCTCTCTGTCCCTGTCCCTGTCCCGGTCTCTCTCTCTCTCTCTGTCCCTGTCCCTGTCCCGGTCTCTCTCTCTCTCTCTCTGTCCCTGTCCCTGTCCCGGTCTCTCTCTCTCTCTCTGTCCCTGTCCCGGTCTCTCTCTCTCTCTGTCCTGTCCCGGTCTCTCTCTCTCTCTCTGTCCCTGTCCGTCTCTCTCTCTCTCTGTCCCTGTCCCCGGTCTCTCTCTCTCTCTCTGTCCTGTCCCTGTCCGTCTCTCTCTCTCTCTCTCTGTCCCTGTCCCGGTCTCTCTCTCTCTCTGTCCCTGTCCCGGTCTCTCTCTCTCTGTCCTGTCCCGGTCTCTCTCTCTCTGTCCCTGTCCCGGTCTCTCTCTCTCCCTGTCCCGGTCTCTCTCTCTCTCTCTGTCCCTGTCCCGGTCTCTCTCTCTCTCTCTCTGTCCCGGTCTCTCTCTCTCTCTCTGTCCCGGTCTCTCTCTCTCTCCCTGTCCCGGTCTCTCTCTCTGTCCCTGTCCCTGTCCGGTCTCTCTCTGTCCCTGTCCCGGTCTCTCTCTCTCTCTCTGTCCCTGTCCGGTCTCTCTCTCTCTGTCCCTGTCCCTGTCC